>NC_134828.1:9104491-9174323 GCF_004210375.1 Tachypleus tridentatus
ATTGGCTTAGACGATTTTATCTTTGTGCACAGGAAAGGCCAGACGAAAGAAGTTGAGATTCAAAAGACGGATGACGCTCTCGGTTTAACCATAACTGACAACGGTGCAGGATATGCTTTCATTAAAAGAATCAAAGAAGGAAGTTTGATAGACCGGTTATCCAACTTTATTCAGGTATAACTGTAAACACTACTTTGTTATCTTCGTGTCTGTTCTTTGGAATGCACTGATATTTCCCAACTTTGCGCCCGTCCCTGTCAATTTACTAACGTTTTTATCAATCTTGCGCCTGTCCCTGTAAATTTACTAACGTTTTTCCCTAACCTTGCGCCCGTCCTGTCAATTTACTAACGTTTTATCAATCTTGCACCCGTCCCTGTAAATTTACTAACGTTTTCCCAACCTTGCGCCCGTCCCTGTCAATTTACTAACGTTTTTCCAAACCTTGCGCCCGTCCCTGTAAATGTACTGACATTTTTCCCAACCTAGCGACCGTCCCTGTCAATTTACTAACGTTTTTATCAATCTTGCGCCCGTCCCTGTCAATTTACTAACGTTTTTCCCAACCTTGCGCCCGTCCCTGTAAATTTACTAACGTTTTTATCAACCTTACGTCCGTCCCTGTCAGTTTACTAACGTTTTTCCCAACCTTGCGCCCGTCCTGTAAATTTACTAACGTTTTATCAACCTTACGTCCGTCCTGTAAATTTACTAACGTTTTTCCCAACCTTGCGCCTGTCCCTGTCAATTTACTAACGTTTTTCCCAACCTTGCGCCCGTCCCTGTAAATTTACTAACGTTTTTATCAACCTTACGTCCGTCCCTGTAAATTTACTAACGTTTTTCCCAACCTTGCGCCCATCCTGTCAATTTACTAACGTTTTACCCAACCTCACGCCGTCCCTGTAAATTTACTGACGTTTTTCCCAACCTTGCGCTCGTCCCTGTAAATTTATTAATACTGTTCCCCAACTTTGCGTTCGTCCGGATAAATTTTCTGATAGTTTTCTCAGCCTTGCGTCGTTTTTTTCATTTTAATAATTATTTTTTTCAGTTTGTAACCCACACCTTTATGTTTACTGACATAATTCTCAGCAGAGGGCGATGTCTGACGGTTTAACGTGTCTGAGTGTGAATACGGAAATCCGCGATTCGCGCCCGGTTACTGCAAAACTGAGCTCTGTACTTCAGGGCTTTGAATGCGTTATAATAGAGATAGTTATATCCCACTATTTGATTAGAGCGTTGTTCTGTGGCGCTGTCTAATAATTGCATTCTCCTAATACATCACCTGAAAGTTAGGGATGACTTTTGAATGGAAAGCTATCTGCAATAGTTGACTAAATTAAAACCACTTTAATAAAGATATGAATTAGAAGCAGTAAATATAAAAGATATAGCTGAGACTGAGTTGCTAAACTAATTGTTTAGTTTTCAAATATAAAAAGTAACAAGAACAAGTATATATGTTTGTATAAAAACAGTGAATAATGGACAGTGAGTTTCATTCCAGTTAAAGATACAGTTACAATATCTGTAAGTGCAGAATGTAGTGGAAAGTAGCACCCCTTTCGGTTTGGTTTGGTTTGAATTTCGCGCAAAGCTACACGAGGGTTATAAGCGCTAGCCGTCCTTAATTTAGCAGTGTAAGACTAGAGGGAAGGCAACTAGTCACCACTACCCACCATCAACTCTTGGGCTACTCTTTTATCAACGAATTTGAGAACTGACCGTCACATTATAACGCCCCCACGGCTGAAAGGGCGAGCATGTTTGGTGCGACGAGGATTCGATCCCGCGGCCCTCGGATTACGAGTTGAGTACCTTAACCACCTGGCCATGCAGGGCCCCCTTTCGTTAAAACTTTGTAACTTGCACCAAAACTAGCATTAAACATGTAACTGGAAAACTATTCCTAAGAAAAGCATTACTGGATTCTAAAGGTGAAAAATAATGGTTATGATTACCTAACCAGAGATAGCTGAAGTGTGTGTGAAAACTAATATTAAAGACACAATAGCTCGAAGTATAGAAGACAACTTAATGGTACATAATAGGAAGAATTTAACAGTAAGTTCACCTGGTGGCATTTTGTTGTTAGTCTTATTATGCTGTTTCTTTAAGTAATAATGAAAATTCATTCTTTGTTTTACGATGTCAAAATTGTTTTTTTTTTGTGTTTTTTTTTTTCAAATTCAAGTGCTTATGCTATGTATTTAAATTTTCCTAATGCATATTAGTCGTTACTTTAAAATAATATTTTTTTTCGAATCTCCTGTAGGTGGGAGATCACGTGGAGAAGATTGATGGTCAAAACATGGTGGGATGTCGCCACTTTGAGGTCGCCCGAGTATTGAAGAATATTCCTAAAGGTTCCGTCTTTACACTTCGCCTTGTTGAACCGCTAAGAGCTGGTTTTTGTAAGTTTTTTGTCATTATACATCTCAGATTTCTTGACCAGAGGTGAGAATGGTGGTGTCCAAGGCTCGAATCTGCAACATGCCAATAAATATTCAAAAATTGCAGTAAATTTTGCTACTCATTAAAGAGTATCCGTGTTGATGGCGGATGTTACTTACTGATGGTCAATTAGTCCCTTGATTAAGCAGTTTAATGTTAAGGTTTAATATTGTAAGGTTACAACTAGGTCCAAGTAAAAAGGTATTCATAATTAACCACTGCTATACCATAAAAGTATTCACAGCACTTTAAACTGTAAGTGCATTATAATAGTGAAAGTCAATCCCTTAGGGTGGACATATTAGATGGTTGTTGATTGGTTGACCTTCCTTCTGGTCAGCGGTTCAAATTTAAGTACAGTGGCAAATAATCTTAGTAGCTTTGCTTTAAATACATTGTACAAATATTCATTAAAAAACACTTGTTTAGAGTGTGTCTTTTGACAGTAGTACTTTACGTTACTATTTGCTTGTCAGTAATCCTACAAAATCCCTTAATTAATTTTCTTGTTTAATTATTATTGAGTTAATGTCGTTGTTTTAAACAGCTCATATAGGACCTAGGACAGGTCCAGGAGGAAGTGGTAAAAAATCTTACGGATCCGGTAAGGAAACATTGAGGTTGCGTTCTAAAGGACCTGCGACTGTGGAAGAGGCGGTAAGAGTACCTTATACAGGTTAACTTGACAGTGATGTAATAATAAAAACAAACGTGCAGAGAAAATGTATTTAAATGTATAAATACTTGAATTTCTTCTTAGTGAGATTAGCTTTAATCGTATAAGTTGATTCAACATATAATGTTAAAATACAGCTCATTTGTGCGTGTATTAAGGCAACAGTAAATTAACCTATTACAACAACAATCATAATTTATTGGTACGTGAGGTGGGTAGTGCTGAGTAACTAATACTAGTAACTTTGATAAAACGTGATTCGCCGAATGTTTTACGATTGTCAATTAATTTTACTGCTAAACTATGACTGGTGAACTAGTTTGATTACTTTAGTTTGTTAAAGACTACTTAGAGGCAGTTGTTGAGCTGTAGGTTCTCTGACCCTCCAGTGTAATCACTATAAGTGATTTATACTTTTTATTTCGTTGTAATTCTGTTTGCACTGAAACAACAGCAGCATCAAATGACATCTACAACTACAAAAATATTCAGACTCCTACAAGTGTCATCCACAACAATAACACGTTTAGACTCCATCAAGTGTCATCCATACCAGGAACAAATTAAGATTATGTCCAACAACAACTTTAGACTCCAGTGTCCGTAGAATCCGTAGAAGAAATATCTTTAGACTTCATAAGTGACACATACAGTAACAATAGTTTTAGACTCTTCCAAGTGGCACACACCAGTATAAATATCTTTAGACTCCATCAAGTAACACATACAGTAACAATATCTTTAGACTCCATCAAGTGACACATACAGTAACAATAGCTTTAGGCTCCTCCAAATGACATCCACAGTAAATATATCTATGGACTCCATCAAGTGACACATACAGTAACAATATCTTTAGACTCCATCAAGTAACACATACAGTAACAATAGCTTTAGGCTCCTCCAAATGACATCCACAGTAAATATATCTATGGACTCCATCAAGTAACACATACAGTAACAATATCTTTAGACTCCATCAAGTAACACATACAGTAACAATAGCTTTAGGCTCCTCCAAATGACATCCACAGTAAATATATCTATGGACTCCATCAAGTGACACATACAGTAACAATAGCTTTAGACTACTCCTTGTGATATATAGAGTTACAATAGCTTTATACTCCATCCAGTGACACCCACAGCAACAATATCTTTAGACTCCATCAAGTAACACATACAGTAACAATATCTTTAGACTCCATCAAGTAACACATACAGTAACAATAGCTTTAGGCTCCTCCAAATGACATCCACAGTAAATATATCTTTAGACTCCATCAAGTAACACATACAGCAACACTATCTTTAGACTCCATCAAGTAACACATACAGTAACAATATCTTTAGACTCCATCAAGTGACATTAACAATGACAATAGCTTTAGACTCTATCAAATGAGATCCACAGCTATTGACTTCATCAAATAAACTTCACAAAAACATTTTTTTTGAATTCCCAGACTCTCCATTCAGAAAAAAAAGAGCCTTGCACTCCTTCCAAAGACATTCGCAATAATAACTTTGACGTCACCAGATCATATCCACAAAAACTATGGTTTTAAGCTCTACAAAATGGCACACAGAATGACAGTAAGTCCCAAGTTCGAGTCAGTGACGTGAAAAACGATAACAAATTTTGACTGTATCGAGTGACATACACAAAGACAATAACTAATTGACTCTTTTGTAAATGTGATTCGGTGATGCCCATAGCAATTCAACATTTTAATTTTGATACCTTTTACCTGAAAGTACCAATTTTAAAACCAGCAGAGAACATAACTAATTTAACTAATTAACAAACAATGAATTACTTATTAAGGATATTTCGCTTTGTTTTGTTCCTTCTTTAGCCTGATGATATCACTTCCCAAGGATCTTTTTGTTTTATTGTGTCTTCAGCCTGGTGATGTCACTTTCTAAAGGTCTTTTCGTTTTATTGTGTTTTTAGCCTGATGATGTTGTTAATGCAGCTGTGGATAAAATTAATATTCTTCTTGAAACATATATGGGAATAAACGACTCAGAGTTAGGTAAGATGTTCCCATTTTTTCTTACTTTATGGTCTAGATATTTGGACAGTTATGGCCTTCGAATCGTACTTTTTTATTAAATGCTTATTGGTTATAAAAACATAATTTTTCCGAGTTTGCCACTTTATGGTCTAGATATTTGGATAGTGTCCTCTAGTAGTAAAAGTTTTAGTAAATACTTTTTTTATAATATATTATTTGTCGAGAAAACTGTTTATTTCTTGGTATTTCATCTAGATTCTGTTTGTGTTTTAACTGCTGTGTTTTTGTTCATTCAACAGACATTATATCTCAAGGTCATACTCGAACATTATTTTTAAGGTCATTCATTAAGTCACTCACTAAACAGATTTAAAAAGTGCAATTTTGTATTAAGTATATAGAATCCTGCCTTGTCAGCTCTTTCTTTGCATCACCATCTGCAAAATTATTTTTATCTGAAAATACTTTTAAAAAATAAAGTTAACAGTTTCCATTATTTGGCAAAGTTCAAGTTTGTTTTGTGATTGGTGTTAACAAACGACAGACGAATTACCGATTTTTGCTGAATGAACTGTAATACCGAAGTAAAAAGTATCTAGAACTCGGACCGGCATGGCCAGGTAAGTTAAGGCGTTCGACTAGTAATATGAGAGTCGCGGGTTCGAATCCTCCATGCACCAAAATATGCTTGCCCTTTCAGCCGTGGGAGCGTTATAATGTGACGGTCAATCCAACTATTCGTTGGTAAAAGAGTAGTCCAAGAGTTGGCGTTGGGTGGTGATGACCAACTGCCTTTCTTCTACTCTTACACTGCAAAATTAGGGACGGCTATCGCAGATAGCCCTCGTGTAGCTTTGCGCGAAGTTCAAAAACAAACAAACATATCTAGAACTCGAATGCTTCCTTTGTTTTGGATTTTGATGAAGCCAAGACAGCCGTGTTAATATTTGACCTTAAGTTCCAGCAAGTGTTGAAACGTAATAAAACTACATATATATATATATATTCGTTTTGGCAGCCACCCGCATCTGGGAACAAGGCCATCAGCTCAACAATCCTGCAGACTTCGCCATTGCTGTGGAAGAATCTGATCTGGAAGCTTTGGATTTAGTGAAGATTTTGTTTTGATCTCTGGGGTGCCATTAAGGATGCTAAAGATGGTCGACTTAAAAGGAATAATGAAGATAATATCTTCTAGCTCTCCTCACCTTCTACATAAATACGTTTTCTAATTTAATGTAATGAATCCAAAAACAAATATTGATTACTGCTTGTTCCAAGATAATTACTTACAAAACAAGTTGGAGCTTTCAATTTTTACTTCGGTTTTTTTTACCTTTCATTTTCCTTTATCTTTGTATAGTCAAGTGTTTTAGTAACATGCAATTCGAAAAAAAAAAACAACCATAAGTATTGGACTAAACATACCGAACTTTACTGTAAATTAAAAGGAGGCTAGGAAATTGATATAAGAAGAAATAACTCACTTATAACATTCAGTTCTATCCTGAGTTACGTCTTTTGAGTTTAATTGTTTTACATTCAATCCACTGTTCTTTCTCTCTCTCTCTCTCAGTCATTGTATACATTGTTTGTTCTTTATGTATACACATTAAAGTTGTTCTTGATTCGTCACTTGTTTGTTCAGGCGCTTGACTGGTTGTTATCTAATCCAATGGTCCCAAACTTTCGACATACAGGGAGAATTCATTCGATCCACAAGACGTGTTTATAAGATATAACTACTGGAGTATATTGTTTACAATGTAACTTACGAGTACATTAAAAAGTTAATATTGTGCGAAGGTACCAGTGAAATTTTGGGATTGAAACCAGTTTTATCTTCGACAGACACGGATCTGGTTCTCTCATTCTACAGGTTTCATTTTTGGTCGACATTTGTGCTGTCACGGATGCAGTTTTACTGAACAGAAAGGCACACGTTTTGGTTGCCAGGTAGTTAATATTTTTACACGGAAAGAATGAAACGAGTGCAAACCTCTCTCTCTAATGTTTAAAATGCTTTTTATGCATGACCCGGCATGGCCAAGCGTGTTAAGGCGTGCTTCTCGTAATCTGAGGGTTGCGGGTTCACATCACCGTCGCGCCAAACATGCTCGCCCTTTCAGCCGTGGGAGTGTTATAATGTGACGGTCAATCCCACTATTCGTTGGTAAAAGAGTAGCCCAAGAGTTGGCGGTGGGTGGTGATGACTATCTGCCTTCCCTCTAGTCTTACACTGCTAAATTAGGGACGGCTAGCGCAGATAGCCTTTGAGTAGCTTTGTGCGAAATTAAAAAAATATATATATCTATATGTCGCTTTCTTTTTTCGGTTTCTTTACAGGTTGCTAAATAAAGAAAAAAAATTATCTCATATTTCAGTTTTTGGTGAATGTTTTTTGTTTTATTAAACAGTATAGAAGGAAGTTTTGTATGATAAATTAATAATATTTTGTTATCAAAATGTTCCACATTTTGTCCATTATTTGAAAGTATTCGAAAGTAAACTCTGCCGTCAGTAAACTCTCCAGTCAGTAAATTCTCCCACCAGTAAACTCTCCTGTCAGTAAACTCTCCCATCAATATACTCTCCCGTCAGTAAACTTTCCCATCAGTAAACTCTGCCGTCAGTAAACTCTCCAGTCAGTAAATTCTCCTGCCAGTAAACTCTCCCATCTGTATACTTTCCAGTCAGTAAACTCTCCCGTCAGTAAACTCTCCCATCAATATACTCTCCCATCAGTAAACTCTCCCATCAGTAAACTCTGCCGTCAGTAAACTCTCCAGTCAGTAAACTCAGCCGTCAGTAAACTCTCCAGTCAGTAAATTCTCCCACCAGTAAACTCTTCCATCAGTATACTTTCCAGTCAGTAAACTCTTCCATCAGTAAACTCTCCCGTCAGTAAACTCTCCCGTCAGTAAACTCTCCTATCAGAATACTCTCCCATCAATATACTCTCACATCAGTAAACTCTCCCATCAGTAAACTCTGCCGTCAGTAAACTCTCCAGTCACTAAATTCTTCCATCAGTAAACTCTCGAGTCAGTAAACTCTCCAGTCAGTAAATTCTCCCACCAGTAAACTCTCCTGTCAGTAAACTCTCCCATCAGTAAACTCTCCAGTCAGTAAACTCTCCAGTGAGTAAATTCTCCCATCAGTATACTTTCCAGTCAGTAAACTCTCCAGTCAGTAAACTCTGTCGTCAGTAAACTCTCCGTCAGTAAACTCTCCCATCAATATACTCTCCCATCAGTAAACTCTCCCATCAGTAAACTCTGCCGTCAGTAAACTCTCCAGTCAGTAAGTTCTTCCATCAGTAAACTCTCGAGTCAGTAAACTCAGCCGTCAGTAAACTTTCCAGTCAGTAAATTTTTCCACCAGTAAACTCTCCTGTCAATAAACTCTCCCATCAGTAAACTCTCCAGTCAGTAAATTCTTCCATCAGTAAACTTTCCAGTCAGTAAATTCTCCTGCCAGTAAACTCTCCCATCTGTATACTTTCCAGTCAGTAAACTCTCCTATCAATATACTCTCCCATCAGTAAACTCTCCCATCAGTAAACTCTGCCGTCAGTAAACTCTCCAGTCAGTAAGTTCTTCCATCAGTAAACTCTCGAGTCAGTAAACTCAGCCGTCAGTAAACTCTCCAATCAGTAAATTCTCACACCAGTAAACTCTCCTGTCAGTAAACTCTCCCATCAGTAAACTCTGCCGTCAGTAAACTCTCCAGTCAGTAAATTCTCCTGCCAGTAAACTCTCCCATCTGTATACTTTCCAGTCAGTAAACTCTCCCGTCAGTAAACTCTCCCATCAATATACTCTCCCATCAGTAAACTCTCCCATCAGTAAACTCTGCCGTCAGTAAACTCTCCAGTCAGTAAACTCAGCCGTCAGTAAACTCTCCAGTCAGTAAATTCTCCCACCAGTAAACTCTTCCATCAGTATACTTTCCAGTCAGTAAACTCTCCCATCAGTAAACTCTCCCGTCAGTAAATTCTCCCGTCAGTAAACTCTCCTATCAGTATACTCTCCCATCAATATACTCTCACATCAGTAAACTCTGCCGTCAGTAAACTCTCCAGTCACTAAATTCTTCCATCAGTAAACTCTCGAGTCAGTAAACTCTCCAGTCAGTAAATTCTCCCACCAGTAAACTCTCCTGTCAGTAAACTCTCCCATCAGTAAACTCTCCAGTCAGTAAACTCTCCAGTGAGTAAATTCTCCCATCAGTATACTTTCCAGTCAGTAAACTCTCCAGTCAGTAAACTCTGTCGTCAGTAAACTCTCCCGTCAGTAAACTCTCCCATCAATATACTCTCCCATCAGTAAACTCTCCCATCAGTAAACTCTGCCGTCAGTAAACTCTCCAGTCAGTAAGTTCTTCCATCAGTAAACTCTCGAGTCAGTAAACTCAGCCGTCAGTAAACTTTCCAGTCAGTAAATTTTTCCACCAGTAAACTCTCCTGTCAATAAACTCTCCCATCAGTAAACTCTCCAGTCAGTAAATTCTTCCATCAGTAAACTTTCCAGTCAGTAAATTCTCCTGCCAGTAAACTCTCCCATCTGTATACTTTCCAGTCAGTAAACTCTCCTATCAATATACTCTCCCATCAGTAAACTCTCCCATCAGTAAACTCTGCCGTCAGTAAACTCTCCAGTCAGTAAGTTCTTCCATCAGTAAACTCTCGAGTCAGTAAACTCAGCCGTCAGTAAACTCTCCAATCAGTAAATTCTCACACCAGTAAACTCTCCTGTCAGTAAACTCTCCCATCAGTAAACTCTCCAGTCAGTAAACTCTCCAGTGAGTAAATTCTCCCACCAGTAAACTCTCCCATCAGTATACTTTCCAGTCAGTAAATTCTCCAGTCAGTAAACTCTGCCGTCAGTAAACTCTCCAGTCAGTAAACTCTCCAGTCAGTAAATTCTTCCATCAGTAAACTCTCCAGTCAGTAAATTCTCCTGCCAGTAAACTCTCCCATCTGTATACTTTCCAGTCAGTAAACTCTCTCATCAGTAAACTCTCCAGTCAGTAAATTCTTCCATCAGTAAACTTTCCAGTCAGTAAATTCTCCTGCCAGTAAACTCTCCCATCTGTATACTTTCCAGTCAGTAAACTCTCTCATCAGTAAACTCTCCCATCAATATACTCTCCCATCAGTAAACTCTCCCATCAGTAAACTCTGCCGTCAGTAAACTCTCCCATCAGTAAACTCTCCAGTCAGTAAATTCTTCCATCAGTAAACTTTCCAGTCAGTAAATTCTCCTGCCAGTAAACTCTCCCATCTGTATACTTTCCAGTCAGTAAACTCTCTCATCAGTAAACTCTCCCATCAATATACTCTCCCATCAGTAAACTCTCCCATCAGTAAACTCTGCCGTCAGTAAACTCTCCAGTCAGTAAGTTCTTCCATCAGTAAACTCTCGAGTCAGTAAACTCAGCCGTCAGTAAACTCTCCAGTCAGTAAACTCTCCCGTCAGTAAATTCTCCCGTCAGTAAACTCTCCTATCAGTATACTCTCCCATCAATATACTCTCCCATCAGTAAACTCTCCCATCAGTAAACTCTGCCGTCAGTAAACTCTCCAGTCACTAAATTCTTCCATCAGTAAACTCTCGAGACAGTAAACTCTCCCGTCAGTATACTCTTCCGTCAGTAAACTCTCCCATCAGTATACTCTCCCGTCAGTAAATTCTTCCATCAGTAAACTCTGCCGTCAGTAAACTCTCCGGTCAGTAAACTCTGCTGTCAGTAAACTTTCCAGTCAGGAACCTCTTCTATCAGTATACTCTCCCATCAGTATACTCTCCCATCAGTAAACTCCCCCGTCAGTAAACTCTTCTATCAGTATACTCTCCCATCAGTATACTCTCCCATCAGTAAATTCTTCCATCAGTAAACTCTGCCGTCAGTAAACTCTCCGGTCAGTAAACTTTCCAATCAGTAAACTCTTCCATCAGTAAACTCTCCCGTCAGTAAACTCTCCCATCAGTATACTCTCTCATCAGTAAACTCTGCCGTCAGTAAACTCTCCAGTCAGTAAATTCTTCCATCAGTAAACTCTCGAGTCAGTAAACTCTGCCGTCAGTAAACTCTCTAGTCAGTAAATTCTCCCACCAGTAAACTCTCCCATCAGTATACTTTCCAGTCAGGAACCTCTTCTATCAGTATACTCTCCCATCAGTAAACTCCCCCGTCAGTAAACTCTTCTATCATTATACTCTCCCATCAGTAAACTCTCCCATCAGTATACTCTCCCATCAGTATACTCTCTCATCAGTAAACTATTCTATCAGTAAATTCTCCCATCAGTAAACTCTCCCATCAGTATACTCTCTCATCAGTAAACTCTGCCGTCAGTAAACTCTCCAGTCAGTAAATTCTTCCATCAGTAAACTCTCGAGTGAGTAAACTCTCGAGTCAGTATACTCTCCCATCAGTAAACTCCCCCATCAGTAAACTCCCCCGTCAGTAAACTCCCCCGTCAGTAAACTCTCCCGTCAGTAAACTCTCTCATCAGTAAACTCTGCCGTCAGTAAACTCTCCCATCAGTAAACTCTCCAGTCTCCCAGTTTAAATGCATGTTTAGTTTTTAATGACTCTCCAGTCTCCCAGTTTAAATGCATGTTTAGTTTTTAATGACTCTCCAGTCTCCCAGTTTAAATGCATGTTTAGTTTTTAATGACTCTCCAGTCTCCCAGTTTAAATGCATGTTTACTTTTTAATGACTCAGTATCCAGTCTCCCAGTTTAAATGCATGTTTAATTTTTAATGACTCTCCAGTCTCCCAGTTTAAATGCATGTTTAGTTTTTAATGACTCAGTCAGAGAACTAAACAAAACAATTATTTCATGATAAATAATTAAATATTTATAACCAGATAACTTATCTCCCCTAAATAATTAAATATTTATAACCAGATGACTTATCTCTCCTAAATAATTAAATATTTATAACCAGATGACTTATCTCCCCTAAATAATTAAATATTTATAACCAGGTGACTTATCTCCCCTAAATAATTAAATATTTATAACCAGATGACTTATCTCCCCTAAATAATTAAATATTTATAACCAGATGACTTATCTCCCCTAAGCGGACTCAGCAGATAGCCCGATGTGGCTTTGCTATAAGACACACGCACGAACTATTACTATCTACAACCAGATAAACTTTATTTTTGTACTAAACATTCGTACTCGGTCTTTCCTATCAGTGTCTATAGACTCACACCGCTAGAAACCAGGTTTCGATACCCGTGGTGGCCAGAGCCCATTGTGTAGCTTTGTGCTAAATTCCAAACAGTCTTTCCCATCAACAGGGTGTCCTGAGGTCGAATCAGTGTGATGCTACAAAATATTCTCAGTACTTATAAAGAGTGAAATCTAAGCCCTTAACATGAATAACTATGTAACACAAATTTTGAATAGTATGTGTTATTTCTTAATTACTTATGTTGTAAAAGTACCGAAAATGGACATTATTCCCTTCAAACTTTGCTTTTGTGACCTGGATAATGAAATTTAGAAATTAACCTATTTTATATGTAAAAACGGGCAAATTTGAACATTCACATAAGGTCTGAATAAAACAACATATGAATCAAGATTTACATGTATTTATACTAAAGTTATACAACAATGTTTAGAAGTGAGTAGTTTTTCGAGATTTGCGACTGTAATGTAAATCACTTTCAGTATCAGCCCCCCAAATATAATCTATCATCATGTTTTCGTTATACACTCTTAAGTCACAAAATCAAAGTTTGAAGAGAAAAATAGGTTTTCTCCATTTACTTTAGGCATAAGCAATTGGGAAATAACACTTTGTGCCCAGGAACAAGAAAAAGTAACAATTTTATTACATAGAGGGTGCTTTTCACTGGCAACTTTCCCTCTGCTCAATAATTCAAAAATAGGAACGGTAACAGAAAGCCTTATATGGAAGGTTTGTTATAAATACAGATACAATCTTTTCTTAATTTGAATTCGAAATGATTTAACACCACTAAATTGTAATCCAACTGGATTAGAAGTGTTCTACTAGCCTAACTCTGTACTCCATTGTTGTGAAAAATAGTCCAGATTTTTCAGTTCTGTATCGGCGTAAATGCCAGAAATAAAAATGAGGTCAGGTCATTTTTTTTATGTGTTTGTTCCTTATTTTTTTAATGAAATGTGTTTGTTATGTGGTATTTATAGTAAGTATTAATCGTATTAAGAGCAACATTCTTATTTGTTCTACTGCTATTTCTACAAATGAACTAACTTACATGATAGGAACTACAACATCACACTAAATCGAAAACATTAAATCATACAACTGAACAGAAAACTGCCCACCACTGACTCAACAATAAGTCTGAAGCCAAATAACCCTGGTTTCAATAGTGCTGCACAGATAGCTTAACAACCACAGAAGAAAAAAAAATGTTTATTTTAAAAGGAACAACTTTGTTTTAAGGAAATAAAAATTGTGTTTATTCTAAATTTATTACGTTCTATTTGATCGTTTGTCCTATGAATGTTTGTCATGTTTATTGTAAAAAAAAAGAAGGTAACTGTTTGCTAAGATTGACCGAGGATCACATGACCTTTGCTGGTCAACAAACCTTTTGAGGTAAGTAAACATATAACAGACAGATAAATTTATCACTGTTTATATCTATTTATTTAAAAATAAAATTAGGTTGGAGTTACTTTACAACGAAGATAAAATCAAAACATGGCAAAATTTAGAATATTGTAATCATTGTATTAAACTTAAGAAAACTAAAGGTTTACTTTTCAAAGATTAATTAATTATAAAAGATAAAGTTGATTTTTTCATGCCAGTTCTTGGAAACTCTTTTTGTGGTTATATTATTTAAATATTGTTCTTCTCGTGTTTTTCTCTTATACCATTGTCTGAGCAGTAAGTATGAAGGCTAATAACACAAAAAATCCGGTTTCGATACTCATGGTGGACACAGGACAAATATCCCATTACATAGCTTTGTGCTCTGTAACAAGTACTTACAACTTAAATTTGCAAGAAAAGAAACAAATGTTCCACCTTCACTTTCATAAAACATATTCTTAAGACATTTAATAAGTTTAAGAATGCTCACAAATGTTTTAGTTTTATAGAAATGGAATAATGTTTGTCATTCTCCAGATAGATAATTATTAAATTAAGTTAAGCGACTGAAAACTCAATCCAATTATCACTATTGAAATTAAGAGTCAGACATTCGCGAAAATATTTTGTCGGTCCTAACCATTAGTAATGTAGGTCATATTGATATGACATTTACAAAGTCATAACGGTTAACCTCTTTCCCAGGTCTAATGTTTGGACATTTCACTGACCCTTGATTTCAAAGAGCGAACACATTAAAGTAGAAGAACAGCACGAGCTAGGAAAGGTGATAATTTAACATTACAGCGTAAAATATTAGTTTTGTGTGTAACTTAGTAGTTCACTCAGAGTGAATCGTGTGAGCTGGAACCTAGCTAATACTTTTTTAGTCTGACGTCACTATGACGCACAAATATTACGTGATATAAATGAATCATCCACTTAAAACCTAATCGTATGTGCCATTGTGCTTGTTATTTAGGAAAATTGAAAACAGCAAGAAATTGTTTATCAATCTTACCAGTGATGGAAAGCTCTTCACCACCTGGCCATGCTGGTTAGGGCACTTGACTCGTAATGAAAGGGTTGCGGGTTCGAATCCACGTCACACCAAATATGCTCGCCCTTTTAGCCGTGGAGGCGTTATAATGTGACAGCCAATCCCACTATTCGTTGGTAAAAGAGTAGCCCAAGAGTTGGCGATGGGTGGTGATGACTAGCTTCCTCTCCTCTAGTCTTGCATTGCTAAATTAGAGACGGCTAGCGCAGATAGCTCTCGAGTAGATTTGCGCGAAATTCAAAACAAAATGCCCCTAGAAAAATATTTGTTTTAGATCCAAATACATTTTATTTACTAGGCCTGATTACTTATAATGGAATTCTTTGGTAGTGAATTTTGTTAATTCAAAAAACATGTATAAATCATTAAAAATTATTTTGTTTTACATTTTTCACATGCAAAAGGCTTAGCAAATAACGGTAAGAGAGTACAAATTTGCTAAGTAGAAGATATCATTGTTTTCTGTATTTCGTTGCTTACTGTTTTAAGAAAAAATAACTAAAATTTAAGAATTTGTGTGTAAATATCTACATACATATGTCGTGTACTAAAACAGAAACGTGATTGTGTTGGATAAAGTGCTGGTTTATTAGAACAAAGATAAGACACTCTATGAAGGACATACGGATATGGTAACATAATATTCTGCAGACATGTCCAAAACAGTGTGTGTGCCACATTGGGATATCTGCTGTGCCTATCAAGGAGAATAGAGCCTCTAATTTTAACATTATAAATCTTAAGACGTACCGTTGTCCAAACGGCGAACCGTCCAAAAGATAAATAAATATGTATAATACAATGAGACATAAGCTATTTAAAATAATTATTTCTGGTATCGTGTTATAGTTTGTAGTCGTTCTAGAACGATTAAAAACGTAATATATATTTATCTTATATTTTTGTATGGTGGTTACGAAGTCGTCAAACCGACCAAACTCGTACAGAGATAAGATAGAGTTGTTGTTTTGAATTAAGCACAAAGCTGCACAACGGACTATCTGTGCTCTGACCACCACGAGTGTCGAGACCCGATGTTTAGCGTTGTAAGTCCGCAGACATACCGCTGAGCCACTGGGGGCCGATAAGATAAAGAAAATAACATGAAAAATCTATTTGTGTGTTTTTTTTCTACGAAAACGTTTGATATAATTATCTGGAAATTATGAGAATTTGTATGGGAAATTTGACAATTTCCTGATGCAAAAATGCATTTTAAATCTTAAAATTATGTGTATGTTGGACGGTCAACATTCGAAAAGAAACAATTCACGAAAAATTAATAATAAAAAATCTGATGTTTTATGTAAAACATTTTGCAATGTGTTTCGATAATCTTCCAAATTTCGTGTATATTATAAAAATTACAACATGAGTGCTTTATGGTTGCGTTCATGTATAACATTAAAATTTAAATTATAATCTATAATTTGATACCAAACTTATTGACACACATTAGTATGTTTTTATTTTCATGCACCGCACTTAAACTAGGATTTCTTTCAAGCATTATTTGTTAGATCCATGCATTTTAGTCTATTAAAAACCATTACGTGGTCAGACAAACAAATTCACATAGATGTAACTTTGTTTAATAAAACTACACGTAAGTAACTTTATTTAGTAGAACTACACGTAAAGTAAACAATGACGTGTGGTAATGGTACTTTAACAGTGTGCGGAGCATGACAAGGTTTTATAAGTTAAAACAACGAAACTAAAGAAACAAAGTGGCTAAAAAGTGTTTAATAGCAGGCTATGAAACGATCTGAAGCTAAATTATTCCAAATTTTAAAAATATATACAGTTGTAAGGAAGGCAAATGTAGCTGATTATGCAGAAACGACTGAATGCGTGTCTGCAAAGTGATAAACATATGGTTTTGAACAAACTGCGCTGCGTATTTTAGACCTATTTAAGATAAGAAAGCCCATACAACTTGTATTTAGCATAATTTGTTTTATGAAATTACACACGAGTTAAGTGTTGTTTGCAAATAAAAACTAAAGTTGAAATCAATGGCAGTCGTCAAGTGATGACAACAGCATTGTGTCACCAAGTTCCATAATCGTTACATCGACTAAGCAAAAAATAGGTAAGGTGATTCTAAATTGAAAAGCCAATGTGTAATCGGGACAGCTCAGAGAAAGGCGCTTTTAACAATATGAGATTTGTCGCGTTTAAATCATGAAACGTGCGACAACATTCCGAATAGACTGACCCAAATATATAATATATAGATGATCCCTGAGAAACGTGTGAAAATATTCATCACAGGCAGCGTCACAAACCCTCAAAGTTGGTAAAATAATGAGACTTCTTTAGGCCTAACAATATTGGTTATTACATCACACATTCACAGATGTTTCAACATTAACACAGGATAGAGATCTGTTACTCTTGTGGTTTTATTATAATTATATATTATTGTAATATGGTAAAACTCGTTGTATAAAATCCTCCTATAGGCGACTCGGCAATAAGTCTAAGGTAATACAACGCTAAAAATCAGGTTTCAATACCCGCAATGGGCATAGCATATGCATCCTATTGTGCGAATTTATACTAAATAACGAACAAAAACAAGTGTAAATGTTTGAGGTTATGTTAAACTTGTTAAACGTTTCACAGACACGAGCTGATAAAACTGAAAAGCGACACCTACTCTTTAAGTACACAAAATATCAGACTTAAATGGGTTTATATTTATCATAAACAAGTTTGATATGTTCAAATCATATATCATAGTGATTTATAAATTCAAACCATTCGTAAGCTGAACGTGTCCGTATGTAAACCGATACATTTAACATAGTTCCTTTATCACAGCCTTATAGGTGAGTAAACAAGATACTGTTTTATCTCCTTTCCGACCCACGCTGTAGAACCTCCATACCCGAAAGATAGCAGTATCTCGTTTTTAGGTTCAACTCGTTGGAGAAAACATGCTTGCTTCATAATTTTGTTAATATATTTGTAGTTAAGCACAAAGCTACACAATGGGCTATCTGTGCTCTGCCCATTACAATCATCCGTTTTCTAGTTATATAAGTTCACAGACGTGCCTCTGTACTACTGGGACGAAACATATACTGAGCTGTAGATATTTCGTTATGAATAATCTAAAATTGTTTTTAAACGAAAATCTTTCAGCATCGTTGGTTTCTGAAATGTCTTTACGAATCATATATCACGAACTGTTGGCTGACGATGTGTATTAATAAGTTGAAATGTTGTGCGTATTTGTGCAAAAAATATACGTGATTTTTGTGTCTTCAACAACTGCTCAAAAAATACCGAAATCTGGTATTCAGTAGCCTTTTAATGCCTCATTACCTGTTAATAATTAATTATTGTATTTATATGTACAGTGACCATAGTTGTATGTCAACATGAAAAATAGCATACTTCAATTATTGAAGTCTTATACTTCGAAATAAAATGTCTACCGCCGGTACAGCGGTAGGTCTACTGATTTACAACACTAAAATCAGATGTTCGATTCTTCTCGGTGGATTCAGCAGATAGCCCCATGTACCTTTATTATAAGAAGAACACACAATAAAAGTACGAGACTTTTAATATGGAAGCTTACTACTTCCGCATTTAAGATTACCGTACTTTTAATATTTATCTTGCTACTTCCGCATTTAAGATTACCGTACTTTTAATATTTAGCTTGCTATTTCCGCATTTAAAATGCCCGTACTTTTAATATTTATCTTGCTACTTCCGCATTTAAAATTACCGTACTTTTAATATTTATCTTGCTATTCCGCATTTAAAATTACCGTACTTTTAATATTTAGCTTGCTACTTCCGCATTTAAAATTACCGTACTTTTAATATTTATCTTGCTATTCCGCATTTAAAATTACCGTACTTTTAATATTTATCTTGCTATTCCGCATTTAAAATTACCGTACTTTTAATATTTAGCTTGCTACTCCGCATTTAAAATTACCGTACTTTTAATATTTATCTTGCTATTCCGCATTTAAAATTACCGTACTTTTAATATTTATCTTGCTATTCCGCATTTAAAATTACCGTACTTTTAATATTTATCTTGCTATTCCGCATTTAAAATTACCGTACTTTTAATATTTATCTTGCTATTCCGCATTTAAAATTACCGTACTTTTAATATTTAGCTTGCTACTTCCGCATTTAAAATTACCGTACTTTTAATATTTATCTTGCTATTCCGCATTTAAAATTACCGTACTTTTAATATTTATCTTGCTATTCCGCATTTAAAATTACCGTACTTGTAATATTTAGCTTGCTACTTCCGCATTTAAAATTACCGTACTTTTAATATTTATCTTGCTATTCCGCATTTAAAATTACCGTACTTTTAATATTTATCTTGCTACTTCCGCATTTAAGGTTATCATACTTTTAGTATTAAGGCCTATTACTGCAACAAAAAAATTACCACAATTTTTATATTGAAGCTATAAATAACCATGTTGAACTTTCTGTTCAGTGGTAAAATTGAGACCTTATAACTGAAACATTCACCTGCTAATAAAATACAACCAATGACAAAATCTAGCACTTATGACATTATATTTTACACTGTCTAAGGTTAAATTGTAAATCGTATATTTTATTTGGATCGAATAATGTCAAAGCTTTTAAGAAGCGGTGAAACATGCTTAGGAGGTCCAGATTTTCTATAAAAAAAGAATAAATTATAAATATATAATCTAAATTTGTCTCAGACTGTGTCTTTTAGTTGCACAGCAGTCAACTAGAAGGTTTCTAACGGTAAAATCTAGGGTTCACACGTTTACACAACGTAGACAATACACTAAGTAGTTTTGCGCCTTAAAAAAAAACGCCCCAGATTATACGTAACTGTGAAGACACGGGTGCTTTAAACCTGACTGGCACATTATCTAAACGGTTATAGTAGTCTAAAATGTGTAACTGCTAAATTGTACCAGGCTCGCCAAGCTACAGATGTCCAAGGTTCGAGACGTAATATGTCACTGACTTCGCTCTGCTTTTTCAGCTGTTGTAGGGTTACAAGCGTGACAGATTAGCTCAAGAGTTGGCGGTGGGTGGTGATGACTAGCTGCCTTCCCTCTAGCCTTTCACTGCAAAATTACGGACGGTTAGCGCAGATAGCCCTGGAGTAATTTTGCGCGAAATTCAAAACAAACAAACTGTTTACATTAATTGAGTGTTAAATAATAACGAACATTATCTTGTAGGAAGGATTTACGATAACGACATGGTCTTTCAATTGTGGAATTTTTCTGGATTAAGTTCCATGGTTTTAACCTGTTCAGTGCCGTAGACGAGATAACTCGTCCAAGCCGATCGGTAAGACAGTGCCACAGACGAGTTAATTCGTTCTCAATAATACCTAACTTCAACGCTAGATGCCAGCACCATACATGAATTTGACCTACTTACATATTGATTAACTTTCGATCCAAAATGGCGTCACGAAAAAAGTTACAAAATGAAAAAGCATTAGAGTTGTATTTTGAACTTGGTTCGGAGATGCCGTAGCAGCTGAAATACTTGGCAGTCAACAGGTTAATTTTCTCAAATGTTCCGACAATGAAAGATTTCTTTAACTTATCTATGAAATCCACCATTTTAATTCCATAAAGAATTTGCGTTTTGTGTTCTCTTTAGTTTAACTTCTTCGAGGATAATTTAGATTAAATGTTTTTCGACTTGTTTCAAAAGTAATAATACACATAGTTCACTAGAAAAGCTCGTTAGATACCTCTTTGACCTTAAATTTCCAGACATTACAATAAAGCTAAAAACACTTTAATTCTTTGGATACTTAACGTGTATTTCGTTAAATTATTACTGAAGATACAAAACTTCTTTTCAGATTAATATTACAAACAGATTATGAAGAGCAGCGATTCACTTATGCAACACGTGTTCTAAAAATACAATTTCTTTCTTTAAAAAATAGCTTTGCTGAGCTGTAAATGTTCCATTGCTCTGTTCTGTACTTCTCAGTCGAGGCTCCACAATCAGACGACATTCTGCCCTAAGTAAAAACAGAGAGAGAGAAAAAATAAACAAAAAAGAGGGTTAAGTGCGTTTAATAAACAGATTAAATAAACAAGACGAGTGCAAAAGTTAACATGTGTTGACGAAGACGTCAAATGAAGCGGTTTGTGTTTGTAAGCCTTGTCGTAACGAAAATATCCCAACTTTCCAACGTCTGGTCATTATGAAACTTTTCCGGGTTTTCGGATACGTCACTCTCAGGTTTTTGTAATTTGTATGTGCCTGACAGCCGTATAAGTTTCTCCCCGTTCTTCACCCCTGGTGTTGAAACTTATTAGAATTATTTAACGTTTTCTTCATTATGAAAATGTTGATATAATTTGTAAAAAGATTGGAAGGCTATAATCGTAAGTAGCAATAACATAAGTCTATGGAATCATAACCTTTATACCTCAGAACATTATCAGCTTATATCTCTGATATAAAATTATACGTATACTACCTATATTGTTAAAACATAACAACTTGAATGAACATTAGGCCTAGTGTATAATTACTTTTACTTCCAATTTTTGTAACTGTGGTCTCTAATCTGAGGGTCGCGGTTCGAATCCCCGTCGCACCAAACATGCTCGTACTTTCAGTCGTGAGAGCGTTATAATGTGACGGTCAATCCCACTATTCGTTGGTAAAAGAGTAGCCCAAGAGTTGGCGGTGGGTGGAGATGATTAGTTGCCTTCCCTCTAGTCTTACACTGCTAAATTAGAAACGGCTAGCGCAGATAGCCCTCGAGTAGTTTTGCGCGAAATTCAAGAACAAACAAACTGGGTTTCCATCATCTACTCAAGGACGATGAATTAAATGGGGCACTTGGGGCTGGTACATTTTGTGGGGTTAGATTAAGGAGAGGAGTGACTGGTTAAAGACAACAATAATATAATATACTTGATTGAACACAGAACCAACTCTACGGGTTCAGATGTGGCATTAAGAAAAGGAAGGACTTAAAACGTTAATTAAACTTTTTACTAGAAATATGTTTTAAAATACCCATTGACTGATAAGATATTTTACGTACTTTGTAAGTATCACATTTTAGACAATTCAAACTGTCCGGAGCTTGATATTGGTTTTCATTGGAGAATTCCTGTTAAAATAAAAAAAAAATTGTATACACATATAAAAAACAGAACACGTTGTTGTTTTTAATTAAGCTATCTGTGCTATGCCCGCCACGGGTATCGAACCCCGGATGTTAGCGTTGTAAATCCGTAGACATACCGCTGAGCCACTGGGGGGCAAAACGAGAACAAATTAACAAAACACCAACAAAAACAACAGTACTTCATGTAATAAATGGACCAAGTGATCAGTACGCCCAGTCTGTGATCCCGCAAAACACGCTCCGTACTTTTAGAACGTAGGTGCGTTATAAGTGTGACAGTGAAAATATCCTATTCGGTCAGACAGTAGTGTCCCAAAACTTGGAAGATGGGTGATGGCTGTTGTTGACGAGCTACCTTCCCTTTTATTAGTTTATAATTACAAACGGCAATGTGTGAGTAACCCGTGTGTAACTTTACAGAAAACTTGTCAAAAAAATAGGGGACGCTAAAGTAGCATTCCGTAATATCAGAGTTGAATCGGAATCGTTCAGCGAAGAGATCGCGCATGAGTAAAAAATGAAAAGAATTATATTTCATGCAGGAAGAGGCAAAGAAATTATAAATGGCTGAAAACAGTATTATTGAATATGTATACAAATAAGCTTTAGAAGTTGCTTCTGTGCTCTACGAAAAATACATTCAAGTAAGAGTTATATATCAAACAAGAAAGAATGTGCCTTCCGCTACTTTTACTACATTACAACAGTGAAACAAAGTCTTGATCTGAGAGAAAAACTTCAGTTAACAATTTTATTTTCTCAGGAAAGCCTGACATATTTTTACACGATAATAGTGGTTATCGGGTTTTATTAGCATGGTTATATTATTCACCTGGTGTTATTAACATGATAATACTACTCACCAGATTTTATTAGCATGGTTATATTATTCATCTGGTGTTATTAACATGATAATACTACTCACCAGATTTTATTAGCATGGTTATATTATTCGCCTGGTATTATTAACATGATAATACTAGTCACCAGGTTTTATTAGCATGGTTATATTATTCGCCTGGTGTTATTAACATGATAATACTAGTCACCAAGATTTATTAGCATGGCCATACTATTCACCTGGTGTTATTAACATGATAATACCAGTCACCAGGTTTTATTAGCATGATTATATTATTCCCCTGGTGTTATTAACATGATAATACTAGTCACCAGGTTTTATTAGCATGGTTATATTATTCACCTGGTGTTAATAACATGATAATACTAGTCACCAGGTTTTATTAGCATGGTTATATTATTCACCTGGTGTTAATAACATGATAATACTAGTCACCAAGTTTTATTAGCATGGTCATACTATTCACCTGGTGTTATTAACATGATAATACTACTCACCAGATTTTATTAGCATAGTTATATTATTCACCTGGTGTTATTAACATGATAATACTAGTCACCAAGTTTTATTAGCATGGTTATATTATTCACCTGGTGTTAATAACATGATAATACTAGTCACCAGGTTTTATTAGCATGGTTATATTATTCACCTGGTGTTATTAACATGATAATACTAGTCACCAAGTTTTATTAGCATGGTTATATTATTCACCTGGTGTTATTAACATGATAATACTAGTCACCAAATTTTATTAGCATGGTCATACTATTCACCTGGTGTTATTAACATGATAATACCAGTCACCAGGTTTTATTAGCATGGTCATACTATTCACCTGGTGTTATTAACATGATAATACTACTCACCAGGTTTTATTAGCATGGTTATATTATTCACCTGGTGTTAATAACATGATAATACTAGTCACCAGGTTTTATTAGCATGGTTATATTATTCACCTGGTGTTAATAACATGATAATACTAGTCACCAAGTTTTATTAGCATGGTCATACTATTCACCTGGTGTTATTAACATGATAATACTACTCACCAGATTTTATTAGCATAGTTATATTATTCACCTGGTGTTATTAACATGATAATACTAGTCACCAAGTTTTATTAGCATGGTTATATTATTCACCTGGTGTTAATAACATGATAATACTAGTCACCAGGTTTTATTAGCATGGTTATATTATTCACCTGGTGTTATTAACATGATAATACTAGTCACCAAGTTTTATTAGCATGGTTATATTATTCACCTGGTGTTATTAACATGATAATACTAGTCACCAAATTTTATTAGCATGGTCATACTATTCACCTGGTGTTATTAACATGATAATACTACTCACCAGATTTTATTAGCATGGTTATATTATTCACCTGGTGTTATTAACATGATAATACTAGTCACCAAGTTTTATTAGCATGGTTATATTATTCACCTGGTGTCATTAACATGATAATATTAGACACCAGGATTTATTAGCATGGTTATACTATTCACCTGGTGTTATTAACATGATAATACTAGTCACCAGATTTTATTAGCATGGTTATATTATTCGCCTGGTGTTATTAACATGATAATACTAGTCACCAGGATTTATTAGCATGGTCATACTATTCACCTGGTGTTATTAACATGATAATACTACTCACCAGATTTTATTAGCATGGTTATATTATTCGCCTGGTATTATTAACATGATAATACTACTCACTAGGTTTTATTAGTATGGTTAGATTATTCACCTGGTGTTATTAACATGATAATACCAATCACCAGGTTTTATTAGCATGGTTATATTATTCACCTGGTGTTATTAACATGATAATTGTGGTCATCAGGTTTTATTAGCATGGTTATATTATTCACCTGATGTTATTAACATGATAATACTAGTCATCAAGTTTTATTAGCATGGTTATATTATTCACCTAGTGTTATTAACATGATAATACTTGTCACCAAGTTTTATTAGCATGGTTATAATATTCACCAGTCCCCCAGTAGCATACCGGTATATCTGTAGACTCATACCACTAAAATCCGGGTTTCGTCACCCGTGCTGAGCAAAACGCTCACTGTGTAGCTTTGTGCTGAGTTTCAAACAAATAAGCAAACAAAATATTCTTCATTAAATTATTAAGAACACCTACATGGAACAATGCGAATTTGTTTTGTGAGTACAAGTGTGAAGAAACTATGTTTCATGATTTGAACGTACACTCGTCTAAGACGTTACTTGTAATTTTCTGAAGTTCTAAATTCTGGAACGTGTGAGAAGACTGTGGAATTTTTAAGTGTGAATCTGTCGATAAGTCGTGAACATAAATTAGACCGAAAGAAAGACACGTGGAAGAAAAGCATGGACTTGTTCCCTCAACCCCGAAGCGGAAGAAACCTCAGGTGAGGTACATGTTGAGGTGAAGGTGATTGAGGGAAGAGGTCAAGAGGAAGGGAAGAAATTGAAGATAGAGGGAAGAACAGTGACGTGGACTTCTCTAGGGACAGACCACTCAATGGACGTTCTGATTGGCAATAGAGCAACTTAAAGAAAGATATAAAGGAGTTTGCCTTACGACGTCCTACGTAATTTTCAGTTTGTTTGTTTTCGGAAAATATAATTAAATGTTATTAAAAGTTCTAAAATGTACCCCCCTTCCGTAGAATTCTGACACTAAACACTGGGTTCCGACAACCTGTGGTAGGTAAAGCGCAGTTGGTCCTTTGGGTAGCTTTGTGCTTGCAAAGAAACTAAGAAATAATCTGAAATTATTGACGGCTTGTTTTACAGAAAGTAGATGTCGCTGTATTTAAATTTATTCTACACTAACCTACGATCAGCAAGCCTAAATAAAGCGTATCAGTCATATCATTATTTACAAGTTTGAATAAGGAGACAACAATAATAATTACAGTCAGGCCTGTTTTACTTGTTCGATATAAGGTACTTTAACTATATTTCCATAGCAATCTGTGGGTCCAAATTGAAATTCTAAAGCTTTGGTTCCATCGAAAGGAAGTTTTTGCTACAAAAATTCAATCCAAACATTTCCGTTTAAATAAAAACTTATTTATATATAGCAGTCATGTTAATAAACACCCGTGAACTCCACGTATTAATTATAAATTGAATAACGTGCTACCAAACTGAATAGAACTTTTTATTTAAACAACACAATAAGACAGCGATTGTAGTTAAGCCTAAGAGGTTTATCAAAGAAAGATAATTACGTAAATCAGAAATAAAAATAAGTAAAGCATAGCTTAGATAATTCTATGTTTTAGACTAAATAAGAGCATACAATGTCATCAAACAACTTGGAAAACAAAAACAAAACCTAAATTTTATTTATTATTGTATTCCTATTGGATCATATTTCTAGAAAAGTAAGTTTATTGCGACCACCTGTAAACTTATTTTTAACATTTATTGTTTAAGACATTTTGGATCCATAATAATTAATGCATAATATTTTATTTGCTGCAGCGAATTAGGCTTAATTCATGGTTGGAGTGTAACGCCACTCTTATGTGGATCATCCATATACACAAGACACCTTAGTTTACCTTATTTAATGTAATATTCTACTTTTGTTTTACCAAACGGCACCAACTCCACGTCCATAATGCTCCCAATTTTTGTGTAAGTGGGCCAAAGCTGTTTGGAGAAAAAACGCTATAATATTACTACATAAGATGGAATAATAAATGAACACCTGGGTCCGCTGAACTGCTTCTAAGTAAAATTATGTGATAATGCTTAAGTAAAAAATATGTTATAAGAGTTTCTATACTGAAACACAAAAAGCATAAGCAAATAATGGCTCATAGGAAATAAAAGTTTAGGAACTTCAGACACAGAGTGTTGCCATCTAGTGAATAAAATTGTATTTAATATCAAGTATGATTTTAAGATAGAAAATATAATGCAAGGCTACGGATGCTATCGAGAGTACACGGTTATACACCTATCTATAAAACAACAAATAATGATAATAAATACAAATCAATTTAAATGTAATATGTTATCTGTACCTAATATTTGTTCATGTTCATATTGAAAATATCTCATCTTGACATTACACCTATGAACTATTTGGTTGGCATAAGTTTTGTTCTCATCTGTTACCAAAAACTTTCGAAATGAAAACAGACGAAAAAAGACCTTTATTTTTTATTATTATTTACATTATTCTAAAATTAAGAGCAAATATTTTTCCCACCCAAGTTCAATAGAACTTGTCGGAAAGAAAAATAACAGCTTTTCACCTTGTTTTCGACTTACTTCTCGCCCCATGTTGACTCAACGGTAAGTCTGAAGGCTTAACGCTCACCCATGATAAGCAGAACGCAGATTTCTCATTGTGTAACTTTGGGCTTCAGAAAAATAAAGAAACTTCTAATATTATGAATGAATTCATCTCATTTCATGTGAATTATTACAATATTTACAGCTCTATAAAAACAAATCAATTTTTTACGCTTGTCACAGGGGCGGGTTACGAATAGACTTATCTCAATCCACTTGTAAAAGAACAGCTAGATCTTCAAGACAAGCCTTCCAAGTTTCCATTTCTTCATTTGTTTAAAATCTAACAGCTAAGCACGTGAGATTTTCTACATCCTTTAAAATCCATCGACGTCAGAGTACGATTACGCAATCTCTTTCATCATTGGTTAAATGAATTTTTTTTAAACCTTATTCGTCGAACATTTGTCGTGTACTTTATTTCAAGCTCTTTCGTGATTTTGCTACAAATTGAAACCCACATCAAACATCATCTACCAATTGTTCTACCTTTTATATAGACGCAAACATATACTAGTGACATGGCTAATTATTCTACATGAGGATAAATACTGGATTTAGACTGTTTAGGTTATACTTAGGTAAGAACATTACACTCAATATACTGGATATTAGTTTGCTATAATATCAAAGGAACAGAAAGCCTTTGTAACGTGACACAATTTAAAACCATTCTGCAAACAACTGTTTGTCAAAACCTGCAATACTGGATGTATATACCACACTCTTACTGTGTGTATATATATATATATATATATATATACACTATAATCTTACTGGATACATATATATACACACACCATACTCTTACTATGTGTATGGCCCGGCATGACTAAACGTGTTAAGGCGTGCGACTCGTAATCTGAGGGTCGCGGGTTCGCATCCCCTTCGCACCAAACATGCTCGCCCTTTCAGCCGTGAGGGCGTTATAATGTGACGGTCAATCCTACTATTCGTTGGTAAAAGAGTAGCCCAAGAGTTGGCGGTGGGTGGTGATGACTAGCTGCCTTCCCTCTAGTCTTACACTGATAAATTAGGGACGGCTAGCACAGATAGCCCTCTTGTAGCTTTGTGCGAAATTCCAAAAACAAACAAACAAACATACTATGTGTATATATGCATACACATACCATACTATTACTGTGTATATATACGAGGTCTGTTCAAAAAATACGCGGACTGTTTGAATTGCGCGGCTCCAGTTGGTTCCAGGGGAATCCGCTTGGTGTCGCTAGGTTCGCACATATCAGCTAATTACGACACCATTTCCCGATTGCAGATATCTTCATTTGTGTATTAGCTACGCGGTTTTAAGTGAAGTGCGATTTTTTCGTTTGGCGGATTTCAGAATGAATGACCTGAAGGAGCAACGACTTGCTGTGAAATTTTGTGTTAAACTTGGAAAATCTGCGACTGAAACTTTTGCTATGCTTAACACGGCTTACGGTGATGTTGATATGAAGCGTACGGCATGTTTCAAGTGGCATGAACGTTTTAAGGATGGTCGACAATCCATTGAAGATGGACGTCCTTCCACGTCAACTGACGACCCACACGTCGACAAAATCAACACCCTGGTGCGGGCAAATCGACGTCTGACTGTCAGGGAGCTTGCTGAAGAGTGTGGGATATCAGTTGGATCTTGTTACGAGATTTTGACCGAAAAATTGAAGATGCACCGCATTGCTGCGAAATTTGTGCCTCAGAACTCGTGAGTGTTTGGCCAAACACTCGATCACTGTTCTTCCCCACCCTCCCTATTCCTGACCTTGCTCCTTGCGATTTTTTCTTGTTCCCCAAACTCAAAAGACCCTTGAAAGAAAGAAGTTTTGAGACGATTCCCGAGATTAAGGCAAATGCGACGAAGGAGCTGGAGGACATTACAAAAGAAGCGTACCAGGACTGTTTCAACAAGTGGAAACACCGTTGGGATAAGTGTGTGCCTTGGGGAGGAGAGTACTTTGATGGGGGCCCAGACCTGTAACTTCTAAATAAAGTACATTTTGTTTTATGACGTCAGTCCGCGTATTTTTTTAACAGCCCTCGTATATACACTCGTAACATACTATTACTGTGTATGTGTATATATATATATACATATACCACACACTTCCTGTGTGTATATGTACATACCATACTTTCACTGTGTATATATATATATATATATATATACTGTTGTTTACTTTCTATCATTCAGGTTAAACACATGACTCTACATGACTATTGTTTACTTTCTATCCTTCAGGTTAAACACATGACTCTACATGACTATTGTTTACTTTCTATTCGTCAGGTTAAAGATATGATTCTACATGACTGTTGTTTACTTTCTATTCGTCAGGTTAAAGATATGATTCTACATGACTATTGTATACTTTCTATTCGTCAGGTTAAAGATATGATTCTACATGACTATTGTTTACTTTCTATTCGTCAGGTTAAAGATATGATTCTACATGACTGTTGTTTACTTTCTATTCGTCAGGTTAAAGATATGATTCTACATGACTATTGTTTACTTTCTATTCGTCAGGTTAAAGATATGATTCTACATGACTGTTGTTTACTTTCTATTCGTCAGGTTAAAGATATGATTCTACATGACTGTTGTTCACTTTCTATTCGTCAGGTTAAAGATATGATTCTACATGACTGTTGTTTACTTTCTATTCGTCAGGTTAAAGATATGATTCTACATGACTGTTGTTCACTTTCTATTCGTCAGGTTAAAGATATGATTCTACATGACTGTTGTTCACTTTCTACCCTTCAGGTTAAAGGTATGATTCTACATGACTGTTGTTCACTTTCTATTCGTCAGGTTAAAGATATGATTCTACATGCCTGTTGTTCACTTTCTATCCTTCGAATGAAAAGTACGACTCTCTATGCTTGTTGTTTACTATTTTCCTTTAGATGAAATTTATAATTCTAAATACCTGTTGTTGTTTTTTTACTTTGTTTCAAATAAAAGATATTATTCGGCATGGCTGCTGTTTACTTTCCTACAGATGAAAGATGTTATTCTATGTGCTTGTTGTCTACTATTTGTTTGTGATGAAAGATATGATTCTTTGTGCTACGCGACGTCGACTTGTTTGACTTTTAATCACATGTGTGAAACTAAATCTGTGAATTATCGTTTTTGAAAATGTAAAAAAGCTTTATGTATAGAAATCCTGTGTTGTCTAATATGACATGTATATGTGTGAACAGTTAGCCCTATAACTCTAAGCAAATATTCAAAAATAGAGATGTTGGTAAATTGTAAATTTCCTGTTAGACTTTAGCGTCCCCTACCTTCAAAATAATTACAGTATTTAGGCTTATATATTTAGAAGAAGAAAAAAATATTGATTTAGAAATGCGGCCTAAATACCCAAGAACAAAAACACAAATGTGTAAATACAAATGCATTAAGATTCCTGACATTGTTTTCACAAGCGTTATAACCATATTAATTCTATTGCACACGCCTACTTGCCATTGTTTCGCTTGAAGTTACGTTCATGTCTTTGTGGAAGCCACGTGATTGGTATAACTGATATCTTATTTGCAAAACAAAAACCGGTAACAATATAATGACTAATAACTATAATTTAATTATTTCTACATCAATGGGTGAAAATTTAAAAAACAAAAATTGTATTTAAATTCGACAATAGATTGCATGTTGCATGTGTGTGATTTGTACACTCGTAATAATTACATATACTAATATTCAATTAATTCTTTTTCTGAGAAATAAGAAAAGACGAAACAATTACGAATGTGATTTCAAATACTTTCAGTCCTTGGCTAAAAATGGAATGAAATATTTTACTCTGATATATAACATCTATAGATGGCGACACCGTCGATTAGCGAAATACTTCTGAAAGTTAGTTTTCGCTCGAGTTTGGGTTTAACTTTCATCGAGTCAAAGTTGTTCCATTTAGTTTTTTTTTAGGCATAATCAAAAGAGTTGAATGTTTTTCAAAACTCAAACAAACATGAAAGATGTACGACAGTCTATAAACTGTGGACACAAAATGCCTAATTATATATAAATAATATAACAGAGGTCTGCTATACATACTTATTTTAATATATTAGTTAATGGAGGTTAGGTCTACCAAACATAGTGTAATTATAATGGTTCTGAACTTTTGCTAAAATTAAACACGATGCTTATTTGCTTTGAAACCTTTTGTATTTTGCACTTTGAAAGACTATGAAATACACTTTAGAATTACGTGTGTGTATATAGGTATATACACAAAATCGTTTGGATGAAATATTTTGAGCGAAAATATTATAGAATGTAGCTTCCTTTTCAAGGCAACGGGTGCAAATTTTTTCTTTTATCTTGACAGATGACACTTCGGTAAGGTAGACAAATAGATTTATTAATGTTCTCATCACTGGTTGTGTTATATTACACAGAACACCTTAAATGGCGAGGACCACGAACCCTCTTTGTCAGGAGGAAGAGAAATCTAGCAATAATAATAAAAATTGGATCTCAAGTATCGCTACTATAAAACCAGAGAGAATTGTAGGGTTATTTGTTTTTAAAGAAGAAGATAAAAGGAAATGATTTCACTAGATAATACGTCACCAGGTGGCGTAAAGTTATATGTCCAAAGTATTTATTGTTATCTGTTTAAAGATAAACGTATATGTACTTTAAACGGGTTCAGCTTATAGTATTACACATATCAAACACTGTGTGACTCTATTCTGTCCTCGTGGAAAGCGCCAAGCCATCGGCGTTTCATTCCCTTCCCGTGTCTCGTTACCACGGAGATTGAGAGATGAGACTGAACTATTGTCTTCCCTTGATCTTCTCTGGGACGTCTGAAAATGTGTAGCAAAAAAAGATAAAAAATAATTAACATCCGTCAATATATTTTTTTTAAATAAACGAGAGTAATGTAAACTATAGAACAAAAACAACATTTCTATCCACAATTGAACATTGAATAGTTGTTCTAAAAATATAAAATTGAATAAGCCTTTTCGTGAGAATAAAACAGTAAGATTATTAAAGATTCCTCTGTAAAAATCATATTAATATATCCTTTACGGATGTTACATTTACACCACGTGATCAATGCCGGATTGAGGATTTTATCTGCCCTAATCTTTTCAAGACAGAACTTCTACGTGAAAGCTTTATAAGTCATAGCGTGAGGCTCTGGGCATTAGCCCAGTAAACTTATGCCTTAATCCGGGGTTGCACGTTATAATAGTAGTTAAATAGGGTAATCAGTGATTCTTAACTCTCTACACATTTCAACACGTGGGGTTAAACTACTTAAAAACTGAAATGTTTGATCTCAAATAAAGATTTTTTCTATTATTAAAAAAGGAAAAGAATAAAAATTTGGTTTTCATAGCCGACAAACATTCTCTAACAGCGTTTTGATAGCCGACAAACATTCTCTAACAGCGTTTTGATAGCCGACAAACATTCTCTAACAGCGACTGCATATTTTGGTATCGTGCAAAGAACAATAATATGGCGCTCTTCAGTCCTCCCAAGACACGACCTACATGGGGGGTAGGGAGGGGTTAATGGGAGAATACGTGGGTTATTGGTTACTTCTCTGAGGCTGTTAATCAACCCCACACTTTCAAACGTGGGATCGTTATAAGAGTAACAATAATTACTGTTGAAGTATAGGAGCAAGTGCTGCTCCTGATTGTCCTTCCTCTGTCCAGCAGGAGTTGCTTTACAGTTCAAGTTTAAAATATCAAATACTACAACATTTAAAAAAAAAAAACTTCTTTCTTCACTGTACTTCCAATATATCACTTTCAATAAGAAATGTATATATGTCAGGTCATCCCATAAGTAATGTCCGAAAATGTAATACAGAAAGTGCATCATCATTTATGTCTTTGTAGAAGGTTTTAATAACTAAAATACGTAGTAGGACGTGTATAAAAATGTTCAGACAAATAAAAGAAACTAACCCAACTACACTTTTTCAGATCATTAATTAAATAAACCCTTATGAAGATGGATGTGTCTGAGGAGCACATTAGACATATAATACTTTATGAGTTTAAAAAAGGCAATAGTGCAGCAGAAACTACACGAAACATTCAAGGTGTTTATGGTGCGGAGTCTCTCAATGAAAGAAAATGTTGAAAGTGGTTTCAAAAGTTCAGATCAGGTGACTACAACTTAAGTGATGCGCTACCATTCAGGTCATCCTGCTGAGTTTAATGATGACTTGCTGCTAGCTACACTTGATGAAGATTGTGTTGTAACAGTTGAAAAACTGGCACAGAAGTTTAATTCAAACTATTCAACAGTTTACCGTCATCTGTAACAGCTTGGAAAGGTGTCGAAACTTAGTATATAGGTCCAACATGATTTAACAAAAACCGACCTTAGAGCAAGAGAGGATATTTGCACGTAACTCACCTTTTTTGGACAAATTAGTGACTGGAGACGAAAAATGGATATATTATAAAAATGTTAAACGCCGTATACAATGGCTCAGTGCAGGTAAACTCGCTAAAGCAGAGCCCAAAATGGACCTCCACCCTAGGAAATTCTTGTTAGACGTTTGGTGGGATATTGTTGGTGTGATCCACTTTGAGTTGCTGCCACTCAATGTAACAATTACATCAGACTTCTATTGTCAACAGTTAGAGCACTTGAATGTTGCACTGAAAGAAAAGAGGCCTGCTTTGATCAATCGTAAAGGTGTTGTGTTACACCAGGATAATGTACGGCCCCATACAGCAAGGATCACATCTGTAAAGATTGAAGAACTAGATTTGGAAAAACTTCCATATCCTCCTTATTCTCCAGACCTTGTCACATCTGATTATCATCTATTGAGGATACCAAAGCTACCCTCTCTCCACTATTTTCCTCCAAACCCCATTAATTTTATAGAAGTGACATTCAGAAGCTTGTGAATCGTTGGCAGGAAGTAATTAATAATAATGGAACATATATTATTGATTAAATAACATTAAAAGCGTTTGAAATCCTTTCTCTTTTTCTGATCCTAAAATCAGACATTACTTAAGGGATGACCTGATACAAAGGTTACCTCTTCTGAGCTAGTTGGTCCACCTTCTGTGTTAATTGATCGAGTCCAGAATTCTGAGGCAACTGTGGCTCTTGGCGGTGAATAAAGTTTTGCTTGCGTATGTGACGCCCTCTGTGGAACCGCACAGGAAACATAATACAAAATTCTTTCGATGATGTCATTAAATCTTTGCTCCCAGTCAGCCTGTCTCCCACTTCCACCATGCCCTCCGATTCCTATGTTTCAATTCGCAATTGTAAATTATATAGATCGTTGTTAATTGTCCAATAAAGTTAAAATTAAATTACGACAGCCATTTTAACATCAGAAATATTTAAGCTTGAGCGACGAACATCATTTTCGGTTATTTAAACTTTAGATATCGTGGTATTTTGTCTGGAAGAGTTGATACACTTTTATCGGTTTGTTAATGTCGTGGAAATGAATATATTTTGCATTGGTGAAAAAAAAATCACAGATTAATGTATTATTTTACAGATTCAGTAAATTCATACGTTTTTAAATTTAAAAATCTATAGAGCTGTAGTACTGAACGTATAATAAAAAGTTTTAGCTGAAAATAGAATTCTGGTTCTGGAAGAAAGCTGTCATATTGTCAAACATTTCTTACCACACAAGTCAACATACACCAGTGAACTAAGTACTATTGCCAGAGGTCCTGGGGGAGGCCACGGAGTTGGCTCCATCATCACCGGAATAATGGGTTTTCTTAAAACATCAGCTAAGCTGGCTTCACGAGAGCACGTGGGAGAGGCTGCATATCGCGGTGTTAGACAGCAGATCACTACCTGGTAATAAAGGATTAGACGTATTTCACTTTCAGTTAGATTTCTAGAAACTACATAATGGACGATTCCCCTAAGAACAACCCCTTCAAAATATATTCAATTAGCAATAATATAAATTTGTTTTAAAAGACTAAAGAGAAGGCAGCTAGTCATCACCATCCAATGAAGAGTGGGGTTAATAGTAACATTACAACGCCCTCACGACCGAAAGGATACGCATGTTTGAGGGTACGGGGATTCGAACTCGCGACTCTCAAATTGCAAGTCAAACGCCCTAACCACCTGGTCATACCAGGCCTTGTTACAATGTAGTACAAAATTACATTTGCTTAGAGCATGCTGTAAAACCTCCTGTTTGAAGCTGGTCTAAGCGTTCGTCTAAACTTCTAAAGCATAGGTAACACATACTGGCCACTTTTTTTATATAATTCTTTTACAATAAAGTGTTTGTTTAAAGTATTTGTAACCATATTAGACACTTTTTTTTTCATAATGATTTAAAATAAACTGTTTTAAAGCACATGTAACCAACCATATTAGACACTTTTTTCCTACTCGAATTTGATAATAATTTTGATTGTTAACAATTCGTATAAAACAGTCTCTCTAGCTACTTCATGTCTCGAGACAGTAGAAGGGAGTATTCTACAGAATGACCACCAACAGTTATGTTTTGCAAAACCAACCTTTGCTCCACTTATTCCTTCATAAATCTTTCCGTAGAGAGAGTCTCCACCACCAAGCTGCCCAACGTCCATCCAACAAGGATAACCAGCGAGTTCCAGCCTTCTTCGAAGTTCAAGTACAGTTTCTTGAGATTCCCACTGGTAACTAATAAATACAGGTGGACCAGGAAACTCAGGATCTGCAGAAAAGTTGAATTGTATCTGCAGTTTAATCAAAAACAAGCATAACAGTAATAATAGGTTCTGAATAGAGAAGGTTAAAATCCAGTAAATATAAAAATTGTAGTAAAAACCACGTGTTATGTATTATAATTTATCTAGGACGAATCACCCATTTATTTTGTTACGTACAATACGTATTACGATTTCAAATAACCAGAAATATGTATTTGAATTTAAAAGCTAATTCAAAATCGATATATAATAAATTTATGGTTCTTACCATTCTTTCTTAACACGACTATATTTTAATATACAAACAATAATACGACTTTAATAACAGTTATTTCAAATAGCTATTAAAAGTATTGGTTTATAGAAGTTTTAGAAACTTAGAAACTATACTGAGTCTTCTGTCTGGTCTAAAACTGAATATTTTATCGACGTTCCAGGTTCACGACGAGCAAATTAATTCTGGTTTGATAATGTTACGCCTTACTTAAGCTAGCTAGCTTTGTTGGCAGCTTATAAGCTGCCTTTTTACAGACGAAGATATTTAATATCCATGTAGAAATACTAACGTCCAAACTTAGTTCACTGAAGTTGAACAGTTTGTAGTGTACGAAATCTAGAAAACGTTCCTAGTCAAAATCTCTGGTTTCCCGATTAATATGCTAGCTTTTACACCAATTAGACGAGATTCTTGAACGTTCAACAATATTCGACGACACGCTAGAGTTTTGCAAAAGATATATTGTTGATTCTTTCTCTCGAAAAGCTTCTACAAATTTGGAGTAAAAGCAGGACTCGCGCATTACACAACTAATAATATACATCACGTGCATCGAAATGAAACAAACGTGGGCACTAAAATAAATGTATGACAGTAAATCTGTTACAGATGTTAGACTGAAGCTGTTTCTTTTTCAAGTTTCGGTTGACTGGTCCATGATGAACATCAACTTTACATGTGCAAAGATAACGGTCCGGCCTCTTTCTTCCACGTGCTCATTTAGAGACACACTAATAGTCAAATAAAGAAAAGTGTCAGAAAATTATATGCAGCATAAAATTATTTTTATTAGCGGCTTACGGTCACGCTTCGTTTATTTATTGATGTTTTTCTAATCAACAAACGAATATATGAATAAATATTCTGATTCACTCCTGGATTGTTTGTTTGATACTCGAGGGCTATCTGCGCTAGCCGTCCTTAATTTAGCAGTGTAAGACTAGAGGGAAGGCAGCTAGTCATCACCACCCACCGCCAACTCTTGGGCTACTCTTTTACCAACGAATAGTGGGATTGACCGTAACATTATAACGCCCCCACAGCTGAAAGGGAGAGCATGTTTGGTGCGACCGCGATTCGAACCCGCGACCCTCGGATAACAAGTCGAACGCCTTAACACTCTTGGCCATGCCGGGCCTCACTCCTGTAACTACCACTCTTCATTAGTACCCTCAGATTAGGATAAAACTAGAATTATTTATCAATTCTTACTTTAAAATAGTTCATTTTATACATTTCACTGCATGTTTAAATTGGCACTAGCTCACTTATCTCTAGTTTAATTTTATAATAGCAAAAGACATGTATTGACGACAATCCTTTGGACGGCTGTTTATCTTGTACTTGTGATATTTTCAATATATTGATTTATCTCTTTTTAAACTTCACGTACTTCGGATTTACTAAAATTTCAAACTTTTGACAAATCATTACCGACGATGTAAGAATTTTTTATTTAATAACAACTAGTATTCACTTAAATATCAAAGTTTTAACAAGTAAACAACAACAATACAAGCATTTTTTATTTAATAAAAATTGGTATTCACCAAAACTACAGCCTTCTAACAAACTACCAACAACAATAAAAATATTTTTTATTTAATAAAAGCTGGTATTCACCAAAACTACAGCCTTCTAACAAACTACCAACAACAATACAAACATTTTTTATTTAATAAAAGCTGGTATTCACCAAAACTACAGACTTCTAACAAACTACCAACAACAATACAAACATTTTTATTTAATAAAAGCTGGTATTCACCAAAACTACAGACTTCTAACAAACTACCAACAACAATACAAACATTTTTATTTAATAAAAGCTGGTATTCACCAAAACTACAGACTTCTAACAAACTACCAACAACAATAAAAACATTTTTTATTTAATAAAAGCTGGTATTCACCAAAACTACAGACTTCTAACAAACTACCAACAACAATACAAACATTTTTATTTAATAAAAGCTGGTATTCACCAAAACTACAGCCTTCTAACAAACTACCAACAACAATAAAAACATTTTTTTTTATTTAATAAAAGCTGGTATTCACCAAAACTACAGCCTTCTAACAAACTACCAACAACAATACAAACATTTTTATTTAATAAAAGCTGGTATTCACCAAAACTACAGACTTCTAACAAACTACCAACAACAATAAAAACATTTTTATTTAGTAAAAGCTGGCAACTACTGAATTTTGTTTCCTATTTCTTTAAGTATATTCTTATGTGACAAGAAACATGATATTTATAAATGTGACAAGAAACATTGTGATATTTATAAATGTGACAAGAAACATTGTGATATTTATAAAGAGGCCTTTGTTCACTTTATTCATATTAATATTTTATTAACACGTCCTTTTGGTACAGATCGAACAACCGCTTACTAACTATTCTCAGCCTGTCATGATCAGGTGGGTAAAGGCGTTCAATTAGTAATCTGAGGGTCGCGGGTTCGAATCCCGATTTCGCCAAACATGCTCGCCCTTTCAACCGTGGGGGCGTTATGTGACGATAATCTCACTATTTGTTGGTAAAAATAGTAGCCCAAGAGTTGGCGGTGGGTGGTGATGACTAGCTGCCTTCCCTCTAGTCTTACACTGCTAAGTTAGGGACGGCTAGCGCAGATAGCCCTTGTGTAGCTTTGCGTGATATTCAAACAAACTATTTTTAATGTTAAGCCTTTATTTATCTAGTGTATAGTATCCAGGTTTTGTGTTTTTGATTGGTGATTAAAAAAAAAACCTTTTACAACGGAACTGGTTTTATTGTGATAAAACTACATACATCTACTACATACATCTCGTACATACATCTACTACATACATCTCGTACATACATCTACTACATACATCTACTACATACATCTAGTACATACATCTAGTACATACATCTACTACATACATCTAGTACATACATCTAGTACATACATCTACTACATACATCTAGTACATACATCTACTACATACATCTAGTACATACATCTACTACATACATCTACTACATACATCTCGTACATACATCTACTACATACATCTACTACATACATTTACTACATACATCTACTACATACATCTAGTACATACATCTAGTACATACATCTAGTACATACATCTAGTACATACATCTACTACATACATCTAGTACATACATCTACTACATACATCTAGTACATACATCTACTACATACATCTAGTACATACATCTACTACATACATGTAGTACATACATTTACTACATACATTTACTACATACATCTCGTACATACATCTAGTACATACATCTCGTACATACATCTAGTACATACATCTAGTACATACATCTACTACATACATCTAGTACATACATTTACTACATACATCTAGAACATACATCTAGTACATACATTTACCACATACATCTAGTACATACATCTACTAGATACATCTAGTACATACATCTAGTACATACATTTACCACATACATCTACTACATACATCTAGTACATACATTTACTACACACATGTAGTACATACATCTCGTACATACATCTAGTACATACATCTAGTACATACATCTACTAAATACATCTAGTACATACATCTACTACATACATCTAGTACATACATCTACTACATACATCTACTACATACATCTAGTACATACATCTACTACATACATCTAGTACATACATTGAGTTGGCGGTGGGTGGTGATGACTAGCTGCCTTCCCTCTAGTCTTACACTGCTAAGTTAGGGACGGCTAGCGCAGATAGCCCTTGTGTAGCTTTGCGTGATATTCAAACAAACTATTTTTAAAGTTAAGCCTTTATTTATCTAGTGTATAGTATCCAGGTTTTGTGTTTTTGATTGGTGATTAAAAAAAAAAAACCTTTTACAACGGAACTGGTTTTATTGTGAAAACATTTAAACAAACGATGACATTAGTTTCTCTAGTCAATGTTTACCGGTGTGTCGTAAAAACTACTGAACAATTATTATTATTAGTTACTGGCTTATGAATCACTTAGAAAGCTATGTTATCACAAGATTAGAGGTATTAACTTACAACCAAAATGGAGCTTAAAGAATACAATGTTACCACAAAATTAAAGGAACTATACTGTTTACTAGAAGTTGATTATAGAGCAGTGATTCTCAACCTGTGGGTCGCGAGGGATTGGCAGGTGTGACGCGGTGGTTATGAAACACGTTTAACTTTCTTGGGATTTTACAAGCAAGTCGAAAACACCAGTTAATAAAAGCTACTACAGAGACACTCTGAAACCATCAAAACATTTGATGGTTTTCATTGAACTCGAGCACTGAGAACATTACTTCCCGTCACTTGCTGTCAACGAATATAATTGGGTGACCTCTCTATTCGGAATCAACGAGACAAGAAATCTTACAACTCAGGAGGAAGAACAGCTCATTGATTTACGAAACGACGAATTTTATCAGTTATTGTTTCCCGAAAATAGCTTGGATGAGTTTTGGATCTCCATTAAAAATTCATATCCTGCAATCAGTTCAAAAGCAGTTGAAGTTCTGCTTTCATTTGCATATTCGTGGTTTTGCGAAGTCGATGGCGAAATGCGAGCTTGTTGGTCTACATTAGAGCCTCGCTTCAATTCGATTTGCTCTCGGAAGCAGGCACAAGCATCACATTGAAAACATATGTAAAAATAAAAAGTTTTGATTTTTCTGCTATACCACAAAATCGTTAAAAAGCCTTAGAACGACACTCACGGCCAAAGCAAGCGATAGTATTGTCAATGTGCAAATGACATTAATATCACCTGCTCTGACCGTGATTTTCGTTCTGAGGCTTTTTAAGTTATCTCTTTAGTGTTACGTGTATCTAAACGTGATGCACAATGACATTAATATCACCTGCTCTGACCGTGATTTTCGTTCTAAGGCTTTTAACGCTTGCCGTGTAACGTGTACCTAAAAAAAATTGTTAAGGCTTTCCAGGTGTGTCGCGAAAATTTTCAGCTTGTCTTAGTGTGTCACAAGTCAGAAAAAGTTGACAATCAGTGTTCTAGAGAATATAGTGTTATCACAAAATTAAAGAAACTATACTGTGTACTACAAGTAGATTCTAGAGAATATAGTGTTATCACAAAATTAAAGGAACTATACCATGTACTACAAGTAGATTCTAGAGAATATAGTGTTATCACAAAATTAAAGAAACTATACTGTGTACTACAAGTAGATTCTAAAGAATGTAGTGTTATCACAAAATTAAAGGAACTATACTATGTACTACAAGTAGATTCTAGAGAATATAGTGTTATCACACAATTAAAGGAACTATACTGTGTACTACAAGTAGATTCTAGAAAATATAGTGTTATCACACAATTAAAATAACTATACTGTATACTACAAGTAGATTCTACAGAATATAGTGTTATCACACAATTAAAGGAACTATACTGTATACTACAAGTAGATTCTAGAGAATATAATGTTATCACAAAATTAAAGGAACTATAATGTATACTACAAGTAGATTCTACAGAATATAGTGTTATCACACAATTAAAGGAGCTATACTGTATACCACAAGCAGATTCTAGAGAATATAGTGTTATCACAAAATTAAAGGAACTATACTGTATACTACAAGTAGATTCTAGAGAATATAGTGTAATCACACAATTAAAGGAACTATACTGTGTACTACAAGTAGATTCTAGAGAATATAGTGTTATCACACAATTAAAGGAACTATACTGTGTACTACAAGTAGATTCTAGAGAATATAGTGTTATCACACAATTAAAGGAACTATACTGTGTACTACAAGTAGATTCTAGAAAATATAGTGTTATCACAAAATTAAAGGAACTATACTGTATACTACAAGTAGATACTAAAGAATATAGTGTTATCACACAATTAAAGGAGCTATACTGTATACCACAAGCAGATTCTAGAGAATATAGTGTTATCACAAAATTAAAGGAACTATACTGTATACTACAAGTAGATTCTAGAGAATATAGTGTTATCACACAATTAAAGGAACTATACTGTGTACTACAAGTAGATTCTAGAGAATATAGTGTTATCACACAATTAAAGGAACTATACTGTGTACTACAAGTAGATTCTAGAGAATATAGTGTTATCACAAAATTAAAGGAACTATACTGTGTACTACAAGTAGATTCTAGAGAATATAGTGTTATCACAAAATTAAAGGAACTATACTGTATACTACAAGTAGATTCTAGAGAATATAGTGTTATCACAAAATTAAAGGAACTATACTGTGTACTACAAGTAGATTCTAGAGAATATAGTGTTATCATAAAATTAAAGGAACTATACTATGTACTACAAGTAGATTCTAGAGAATATAGTGTTATCATAAAATTAAAGGAACTATACTATGTACTACAAGTAGATTCTAGAGAATATAGTGTTATCACAAAATTAAAGGAACTATACTATGTACTACAAGTAGATTCTAGAGAATATAGTGTTATCATAAAATTAAAGGAACTATACTATGTACTACAAGTAAATTCTAGAGAATATAGTGTTATCATAAAATTAAAGGAACTATACTATGTACTACAAGTAGATTCTAGAGAATATAGTGTTATCACAAAATTAAAAGAACTATACTGTGTACTACAAGTAGATTCTATAGAATATAGTGTTATCATAAAATTAAAGGAACTATACTGTGTACTACAAGTAGATTCTAGAGAATATAGTGTTATCACAAAATTAAAGGAACTATACTGTGTACTACAAGTAGATTCTATAGAATATAGTGTTATCACAAAATTAAAGGAACTATACTATGTACTACAAGTAGATTCTAGAGAATATAGTGTTATCACAAAATTAAAAAAACTATACTATGTACTACAAGTAGATTCTAGAGAATATAGTGTTATCACAAAATTAAAGGAACTATACTGTATACTACAAGTAGGTTCTAGAGAATATAGTGTTATCACACAATTAAAGGAACTATACTGTGTACTACAAGTAGATTCTAGAGAATATAGTGTTATCACAAAATTAAAGGAACTATACTATGTACTACAAGTAGATTCTAGAGAATATAGTGTTATCACAAAATTAAAGGAACTATACTATGTACTACAAGTAGATTCTAGAGAATATAGTGTTATCACAAAATTAAAGGAATTATACTGTGTACAACAAGTAGATTCCATAGAATATAGTGTTATCACAAAATTAAAGGAACTATACTGTATACTACAAGTAGATTCTAGAGAATATAGTGTTATCATAAAATTAAAGGAACTATACTGTATACTACAAGTAGATTCTAGAGAATATAGTGTTATCACAAAATTAAAGGAACTATACTGTATACTACAAGTAGATTCTAGAGAATATAGTGTTATCACAAAATTAAAGGAACTATACTGTATACTACAAGTAGATTCTAGAGAATATAGTGTTATCACACAATTAAAGGAACTATACTGTATACTACAAGTAGATTCTAGAGAATATAGTGTTATCACAAAATTAAAGGAACTATACTGTATACTACAAGTAGATTCTAGAGAATATAGTGTTATCACAAAATTAAAGGAACTATACTATGTACTACAAGTAGATTCTAGAGAATATAGTGTTATCACAAAATTAAAGGAACTATACTGTGTACTACAAGTAGATTCTAGAGAATATAGTGTTATCATAAAATTAAAGGAACTATACTGTATACTACAAGTAGATTCTAGAGAATATAGTGTTATCACAAAATTAAAGGAACTATACTGTATACTACAAGTAGATTCTAGAGAATATAGTGTTATCACAAAATTAAAGGAACTATACTGTATACTACAAGTAGATTCTAGAGAATATAGTGTTATCACAAAATTAAAGGAACTATACTGTGTACTACAAGTAGATTCTAGAGAATATAGTGTTATCACAAAATTAAAGGAACTATACTGTGTACTACAAGTAGATTCTAGAGAATATAGTGTTATCACAAAATTAAAGGAACTATACAATGTACTACAAGTAGATTCTAGAGAATATAGTGTTATCATAAAATTAAAGGAACTATACTGTGTACTACAAGTAGATTCTATAGAATATAGTGTTATCATAAAATTAAAGGAACTATACTATGTACTACAAGTAGATTCTAGAGAATATAGTGTTATCACAAAATTAAAGGAACTATACTGTGTACTACAAGTAATTTCTAGAGAATATAGTGTTATCACAAAATTAAAAAAACTATACTATGTACTACAAGTAGATTCTAGAGAATATAGTGTTATCACAAAATTAAAGGAACTATACTGTATACTACAAGTAGATTCTAGAGAATATAGTGTTATCACAAAATTAAAGGAACTATACTGTATACTACAAGTAGATTCTAGAGAATATAGTGTTATCACAAAATTAAAGGAACTATACTGTATACTACAAGTAGATTCTAGAGAATATAGTGTTATCACAAAATTAAAGGAACTATACTGTATACTACAAGTAGATTCTAGAGAATATAGTGTTATCACAAAATTAAAGGAACTATACTATGTACTACAAGTAGATTCTAGAGAATATAGTGTTATCACAAAATTAAAGGAACTATACTGTGTACTACAAGTAGATTCTAGAGAATATAGTGTTATCATAAAATTAAAGGAACTATACTGTATACTACAAGTAGATTCTAGAGAATATAGTGTTATCACAAAATTAAAGGAACTATACTGTATACTACAAGTAGATTCTATAGAATATAGTGTTATCACAAAATTAAAGGAACTATACTGTATACTACAAGTAGATTCTAGAGAATATAGTGTTATCACAAAATTAAAGGAACTATACTGTATACTACAAGTAGATTCTAGAGAATATAGTGTTATCACAAAATTAAAGGAACTATACTGTATACTACAAGTAGATTCTAGAGAATATAGTGTTATTTATCACAAAATTAAAGGAACTATACTATGTACTACAAGTGGATTCTATAGAATATAGTGTCATCACAAAATTAAAGGAACTATACTATGCACTACAAGTAGATTCTAGAGAATATAGTGTTATCATAAAATTAAAGGAACTATACTATGTACTACAAGTAGATTCTAGAGAATATAGTGTTATCACAAAATTAAAGGAACTATACTGTGTACAACAAGTAGATTCTAGAGAATATAGTGTTATCACAAAATTAAAGGAACTATACTATGTACTACAAGTAGATTCTAGAGAATATAGTGTTATCACAAAATTAAAGGAACTATACTATGTACTACAAGTAGATTCTAGAGAATATAGTGTTATCATAAAATTAAAGGAACTATACTGTGTACTACAAGTAGATTCTAGAGAATATAGTGTTATCACAAAATTAAAGGAACTATACTATGTACTACAAGTAGATTCTAGAGAATATAGTGTTATCATAAAATTAAAGGAACTATACTGTGTACTACAAGTAGATTCTAGAGAATATAGTGTTATCACAAAATTAAAGGAACTATACTATGTACTACAAGTAGATTCTAGAGAATATAGTGTTATCACAAAATTAAAGGAACTATACTGTGTACTACAAGTAGATTCTAGAGAATATAGTGTTATCACAAAATTAAAGGAACTATCTATGTACTACAAGTAGATTCTAGAGAATATAGTGTTATCACAAAATTAAAGGAACTATACTGTGTACTACAAGTAGATTCTAGAGAATATAGTGTTATCATAAAATTAAAGGAACTATACTATGTACTACAAGTAGATTCTAGAGAATATAGTGTTATCACAAAATTAAAGGAATTATACTGTGTACAACAAGTAGATTCCATAGAATATAGTGTTATCACAAAATTAAAGGAACTATACTATGTACTACAAGTAGATTCTAGAGAATATAGTGTTATCACAAAATTAAAGGAACTATACTATGTACTACAAGTAGATTCTAGAGAATATAGTGTTATCACAAAATTAAAGGAACTATACTATGTACTACAAGTAGATTCTAGAGAATATAGTGTTATCATAAAATTAAAGGAACTATACTATGTACTACAAGTAGATTCTAGAGAATATAGTGTTATCACAAAATTAAAGGAACTATACTGTATACTACAAGTAGATTCTAGAGAATATAGTGTTATCACAAAATTAAAGGAACTATACTGTATACTACAAGTAGATTCTAGAGAATATAGTGTTATCACAAAATTAAAGGAACTATACTGTATACTACAAGTAGATTCTAGAGAATATAGTGTTATCACAAAATTAAAGGAACTATACTGTATACTACAAGTAGATTCTAGAGAATATAGTGTTATCACAAAATTAAAGGAACTATACTATGTACTACAAGTAGATTCTAGAGAATATAGTGTTATCACAAAATTAAAGGAACTATACTATGTACTACAAGTAGATTCTAGAGAATATAGTGTTATCACAAAATTAAAGGAACTATACTGTGTACTACAAGTAGATTCTAGAGAATATAGTGTTATCACAAAATTAAAGGAACTATACTGTATACTACAAGTAGATTCTAGAGAATATAGTGTTATCACAAAATTAAAGGAACTATACTGTATACTACTGTAGTAGATTCTAGAGAATATAGTGTTATCACAAAATTAAAGGAACTATACTGTATACTACAAGTAGATTCTAGAGAATATAGTGTTATCACAAAATTAAAGGAACTATACTGTATACTACAAGTAGATTCTAGAGAATATAGTGTTATCACAAAATTAAAGGAACTATACTGTATACTACAAGTAGATTCTAGAGAATATAGTGTTATCACAAAATTAAAGGAACTATACTGTATACTACAAGTAGATTCTAGAGAATATAGTGTTATCACAAAATTAAAGGAACTATACTATGTACTACAAGTAGATTCTAGAGAATATAGTGTTATCACAAAATTAAAGGAACTATACTGTGTACTACAAGTAGATTCTAGAGAATATAGTGTTATCACAAAATTAAAGGAACTATACTGTATACTACAAGTAGATTCTAGAGAATATAGTGTTATCACAAAATTAAAGGAACTATACTGTATACTACAAGTAGATTCTAGAGAATATAGTGTTATCACAAAATTAAAGGAACTATACTGTATACTACAAGTAGATTCTAGAGAATATAGTGTTATCACAAAATTAAAGGAACTATACTGTGTACTACAAGTAGATTCTAGAGAATATAGTGTTATCACAAAATTAAAGGAACTATACTGTGTACTACAAGTAGATTCTAGAGAATATAGTGTTATCACAAAATTAAAGGAACTATACTGTGTACTACAAGTAGATTCTAGAGAATATAGTGTTATCACAAAATTAAAGGAACTATACTATGTACTACAAGTAGATTCTAGAGAATATAGTGTTATCACAAAATTAAAGGAACTATACTGTGTACTACAAGTAGATTCTAGAGAATATAGTGTTATCACAAAATTAAAGGAACTATACTATGTACTACAAGTAGATTCTAGAGAATATAGTGTTATCACAAAATTAAAGGAACTATACTGTACTACAAGTAGATTCTAGAGAATATAGTGTTATCACAAAATTAAAGGAACTATACTGTGTACTACAAGTAGATTCTAGAGAATATAGTGTTATCACAAAATTAAAGGAACTATACTGTATACTACAAGTAGATTCTAGAGAATATAGTGTTATCACAAAATTAAAGGAACTATACTGTATACTACAAGTAGATTCTAGAGAATATAGTGTTATCACAAAATTAAAGGAACTATACTGTATACTACAAGTAGATTCTAGAGAATATAGTGTTATCACAAAATTAAAGGAACTATACTGTATACTACAAGTAGATTCTAGAGAATATAGTGTTATCACACAATTAAAGGAACTATACTGTATACTACAAGTAGATTCTAGAGAATATAGTGTTATCACAAAATTAAAGGAACTATACTATGTACTACAAGTAGATTCTAGAGAATATAGTGTTATCACAAAATTAAAGGAACTATACTGTGTACTACAAGTAGATTCTAGAGAATATAGTGTTATCACAAAATTAAAGGAACTATACTGTATACTACAAGTAGATTCTAGAGAATATAGTGTTATCACAAAATTAAAGGAACTATACTGTATACTACAAGTAGATTCTAGAGAATATAGTGTTATCACAAAATTAAAGGAACTATACTGTGTACTACAAGTAGATTCTAGAGAATATAGTGTTATCACAAAATTAAAGGAACTATACTGTGTACTACAAGTAGATTCTAGAGAATATAGTGTTATCACAAAATTAAAGGAACTATACTATGTACTACAAGTAGATTCTAGAGAATATAGTGTTATCACAAAATTAAAGGAACTATACTGTGTACTACAAGTAGATTCTAGAGAATATAGTGTTATCACAAAATTAAAGGAACTATACTATGTACTACAAGTAGATTCTAGAGAATATAGTGTTATCACAAAATTAAAGGAACTATACTGTGTACTACAAGTAGATTCTAGAGAATATAGTGTTATCACAAAATTAAAGGAACTATACTATGTACTACAAGTAGATTCTAGAGAATATAGTGTTATCACAAAATTAAAGGAACTATACTATGTACTACAAGTAGATTCTAGAGAATATAGTGTTATCACAAAATTAAAGGAACTATACTATGTACTACAAGTAGATTCTAGAGAATATAGTGTTATCACAAAATTAAAGGAACTATACTATGTACTACAAGTAGATTCTAGAGAATATAGTGTTATCACAAAATTAAAGGAACTATACTGTGTACTACAAGTAGATTCTAGAGAATATAGTGTTATCACAAAATTAAAGGAACTATACTATGTACTACAAGTAGATTCTAGAGAATATAGTGTTATCACAAAATTAAAGGAACTATACTGTGTACTACAAGTAGATTCTAGAGAATATAGTGTTATCACAAAATTAAAGGAACTATACTGTGTACTACAAGTAGATTCTAGAGAATATAGTGTTATCACAAAATTAAAGGAACTATACTGTGTACTACAAGTAGATTCTAGAGAATATAGTGTTATCACAAAATTAAAGGAACTATACTGTGTACTACAAGTAGATTCTAGAGAATATAGTGTTATCACAAAATTAAAGGAACTATACTGTATACTACAAGTAGATTCTAGAGAATATAGTGTTATCACAAAATTAAAGGAACTATACTGTGTACTACAAGTAGATTCTAGAGAATATAGTGTTATCACAAAATTAAAGGAACTATACTATGTACTACAAGTAGATTCTAGAGAATATAGTGTTATCACAAAATTAAAGGAACTATACTATGTACTACAAGTAGATTCTAGAGAATATAGTGTTATCACAAAATTAAAGGAACTATACTATGTACTACAAGTAGATTCTAGAGAATATAGTGTTATCACAAAATTAAAGGAACTATACTGTGTACTACAAGTAGATTCTAGAGAATATAGTGTTATCACAAAATTAAAGGAACTATACTGTATACTACAAGTAGATTCTAGAGAATATAGTGTTATCACAAAATTAAAGGAACTATACTGTATACTACAAGTAGATTCTAGAGAATATAGTGTTATCATAAAATTAAAGGAACTATACTGTACTACAAGTAGATTCTAGAGAATATAGTGTTATCACAAAATTAAAGGAACTATACTGTGTACTACAAGTAGATTCTAGAGAATATAGTGTTATCACAAAATTAAAGGAACTATACTATGTACTACAAGTAGATTCTAGAGAATATAGTGTTATCACAAAATTAAAGGAACTATACTGTGTACTACAAGTAGATTCTAGAGAATATAGTGTTATCACAAAATTAAAGGAACTATACTGTGTACTACAAGTAGATTCTAGAGAATATAGTGTTATCACAAAATTAAAGGAACTATACTATGTACTACAAGTAGATTCTAGAGAATATAGTGTTATCACAAAATTAAAGGAACTATACTGTGTACTACAAGTAGATTCTAGAGAATATAGTGTTATCACAAAATTAAAGGAACTATACTGTATACTACAAGTAGATTCTAGAGAATATAGTGTTATCACAAAATTAAAGGAACTATACTGTATACTACAAGTAGATTCTAGAGAATATAGTGTTATCACAAAATTAAAGGAACTATACTGTGTACTACAAGTAGATTCTAGAGAATATAGTGTTATCACAAAATTAAAGGAACTATACTGTATACTACAAGTAGATTCTAGAGAATATAGTGTTATCACAAAATTAAAGGAACTATACTGTATACTACAAGTAGATTCTAGAGAATATAGTGTTATCACAAAATTAAAGGAACTATACTGTGTACTACAAGTAGATTCTAGAGAATATAGTGTTATCACAAAATTAAAGGAACTATACTGTATACTACAAGTAGATTCTAGAGAATATAGTGTTATCACAAAATTAAAGGAACTATACTGTATACTACAAGTAGATTCTAGAGAATATAGTGTTATCACAAAATTAAAGGAACTATACTGTGTACTACAAGTAGATTCTAGAGAATATAGTGTTATCACAAAATTAAAGGAACTATACTATGTACTACAAGTAGATTCTAGAGAATATAGTGTTATCACAAAATTAAAGGAACTATACTATGTACTACAAGTAGATTCTAGAGAATATAGTGTTATCACAAAATTAAAGGAACTATACTGTGTACTACAAGTAGATTCTAGAGAATATAGTGTTATCACAAAATTAAAGGAACTATACTATGTACTACAAGTAGATTCTAGAGAATATAGTGTTATCACAAAATTAAAGGAACTATACTGTGTACTACAAGTAGATTCTAGAGAATATAGTGTTATCACAAAATTAAAGGAACTATACTATGTACTACAAGTAGATTCTAGAGAATATAGTGTTATCACAAAATTAAAGGAACTATACTATGTACTACAAGTAGATTCTAGAGAATATAGTGTTATCACAAAATTAAAGGAACTATACTGTGTACTACAAGTAGATTCTAGAGAATATAGTGTTATCACAAAATTAAAGGAACTATACTGTGTACTACAAGTAGATTCTAGAGAATATAGTGTTATCACAAAATTAAAGGAACTATACTGTATACTACAAGTAGATTCTAGAGAATATAGTGTTATCACAAAATTAAAGGAACTATACTGTGTACTACAAGTAGATTCTAGAGAATATAGTGTTATTACACAATTAAAGGAACTATACTGTATACTACAAGTAGATTCTAGAGAATATAGTGTTATCACAAAATTAAAGGAACTATACTATGTACTACAAGTAGATTCTAGAGAATATAGTGTTATCACAAAATTAAAGGAACTATACTGTGTACTACAAGTAGATTCTAGAGAATATAGTGTTATCACAAAATTAAAGGAACTATACTGTATACTACAAGTAGATTCTAGAGAATATAGTGTTATCACAAAATTAAAGGAACTATACTGTATACTACAAGTAGATTCTAGAGAATATAGTGTTATCACAAAATTAAAGGAACTATACTGTATACTACAAGTAGATTCTAGAGAATATAGTGTTATCACAAAATTAAAGGAACTATACTGTGTACTACAAGTAGATTCTAGAGAATATAGTGTTATCACAAAATTAAAGGAACTATACTGTGTACTACAAGTAGATTCTAGAGAATATAGTGTTATCACAAAATTAAAGGAACTATACTGTGTACTACAAGTAGATTCTAGAGAATATAGTGTTATCACAAAATTAAAGGAACTATACTATGTACTACAAGTAGATTCTAGAGAATATAGTGTTATCACAAAATTAAAGGAACTATACTGTGTACTACAAGTAGATTCTAGAGAATATAGTGTTATCACAAAATTAAAGGAACTATACTATGTACTACAAGTAGATTCTAGAGAATATAGTGTTATCACAAAATTAAAGGAACTATACTATGTACTACAAGTAGATTCTAGAGAATATAGTGTTATCACAAAATTAAAGGAACTATACTATGTACTACAAGTAGATTCTAGAGAATATAGTGTTATCACAAAATTAAAGGAACTATACTATGTACTACAAGTAGATTCTAGAGAATATAGTGTTATCACAAAATTAAAGGAACTATACTGTGTACTACAAGTAGATTCTAGAGAATATAGTGTTATCACAAAATTAAAGGAACTATACTATGTACTACAAGTAGATTCTAGAGAATATAGTGTTATCACAAAATTAAAGGAACTATACTGTGTACTACAAGTAGATTCTAGAGAATATAGTGTTATCACAAAATTAAAGGAACTATACTGTGTACTACAAGTAGATTCTAGAGAATATAGTGTTATCACAAAATTAAAGGAACTATACTATGTACTACAAGTAGATTCTAGAGAATATAGTGTTATCACAAAATTAAAGGAACTATACTATGTACTACAAGTAGATTCTAGAGAATATAGTGTTATCACAAAATTAAAGGAACTATACTATGTACTACAAGTAGATTCTAGAGAATATAGTGTTATCACAAAATTAAAGGAACTATACTGTGTACTACAAGTAGATTCTAGAGAATATAGTGTTATCACAAAATTAAAGGAACTATACTATGTACTACAAGTAGATTCTAGAGAATATAGTGTTATCACAAAATTAAAGGAACTATACTATGTACTACAAGTAGATTCTAGAGAATATAGTGTTATCACAAAATTAAAGGAACTATACTATGTACTACAAGTAGATTCTAGAGAATATAGTGTTATCACAAAATTAAAGGAACTATACTGTGTACTACAAGTAGATTCTAGAGAATATAGTGTTATCACAAAATTAAAGGAACTATACTGTATACTACAAGTAGATTCTAGAGAATATAGTGTTATCACAAAATTAAAGGAACTATACTGTGTACTACAAGTAGATTCTAGAGAATATAGTGTTATCACAAAATTAAAGGAACTATACTGTATACTACAAGTAGATTCTAGAGAATATAGTGTTATCACAAAATTAAAGGAACTATACTGTATACTACAAGTAGATTCTAGAGAATATAGTGTTATCACAAAATTAAAGGAACTATACTGTATACTACAAGTAGATTCTAGAGAATATAGTGTTATCACAAAATTAAAGGAACTATACTGTATACTACAAGTAGATTCTAGAGAATATAGTGTTATCACAAAATTAAAGGAACTATACTATGTACTACAAGTAGATTCTAGAGAATATAGTGTTATCACAAAATTAAAGGAACTATACTGTGTACTACAAGTAGATTCTAGAGAATATAGTGTTATCACAAAATTAAAGGAACTATACTGTGTACTACAAGTAGATTCTAGAGAATATAGTGTTATCACAAAATTAAAGGAACTATACTGTATACTACAAGTAGATTCTAGAGAATATAGTGTTATCACAAAATTAAAGGAACTATACTGTGTACTACAAGTAGATTCTAGAGAATATAGTGTTATCACAAAATTAAAGGAACTATACTGTGTACTACAAGTAGATTCTAGAGAATATAGTGTTATCACAAAATTAAAGGAACTATACTGTGTACTACAAGTAGATTCTAGAGAATATAGTGTTATCACAAAATTAAAGGAACTATACTATGTACTACAAGTAGATTCTAGAGAATATAGTGTTATCACAAAATTAAAGGAACTATACTGTGTACTACAAGTAGATTCTAGAGAATATAGTGTTATCACAAAATTAAAGGAACTATACTATGTACTACAAGTAGATTCTAGAGAATATAGTGTTATCACAAAATTAAAGGAACTATACTGTGTACTACAAGTAGATTCTAGAGAATATAGTGTTATCACAAAATTAAAGGAACTATACTGTGTACTACAAGTAGATTCTAGAGAATATAGTGTTATCACAAAATTAAAGGAACTATACTGTATACTACAAGTAGATTCTAGAGAATATAGTGTTATCACACAATTAAAGGAACTATACTGTGTACTACAAGTAGATTCTAGAGAATATAGTGTTATCACAAAATTAAAGGAACTATACTGTGTACTACAAGTAGATTCTAGAGAATATAGTGTTATCACAAAATTAAAGGAACTATACTGTGTACTACAAGTAGATTCTAGAGAATATAGTGTTATCACAAAATTAAAGGAACTATACTGTGTACTACAAGTAGATTCTAGAGAATATAGTGTTATCACAAAATTAAAGGAACTATACTGTATACTACAAGTAGATTCTAGAGAATATAGTGTTATCACAAAATTAAAGGAACTATACTGTATACTACAAGTAGATTCTAGAGAATATAGTGTTATCATAAAATTAAAGGAACTATACTGTGTACTACAAGTAGATTCTAGAGAATATAGTGTTATTACACAATTAAAGGAACTATACTGTATACTACAAGTAGATTCTAGAGAATATAGTGTTATCACAAAATTAAAGGAACTATACTGTGTACTACAAGTAGATTCTAGAGAATATAGTGTTATCACAAAATTAAAGGAACTATACTATGTACTACAAGTAGATTCTAGAGAATATAGTGTTATCACAAAATTAAAGGAACTATACTATGTACTACAAGTAGATTCTAGAGAATATAGTGTTATCACAAAATTAAAGGAACTATACTATGTACTACAAGTAGATTCTAGAGAATATAGTGTTATCACAAAATTAAAGGAACTATACTATGTACTACAAGTAGATTCTAGAGAATATAGTGTTATCACAAAATTAAAGGAACTATACTATGTACTACAAGTAGATTCTAGAGAATATAGTGTTATCACAAAATTAAAGGAACTATACTATGTACTACAAGTAGATTCTAGAGAATATAGTGTTATCACAAAATTAAAGGAACTATACTGTGTACTACAAGTAGATTCTAGAGAATATAGTGTTATCACAAAATTAAAGGAACTATACTATGTACTACAAGTAGATTCTAGAGAATATAGTGTTATCACAAAATTAAAGGAACTATACTATGTACTACAAGTAGATTCTAGAGAATATAGTGTTATCACAAAATTAAAGGAACTATACTATGTACTACAAGTAGATTCTAGAGAATATAGTGTTATCACAAAATTAAAGGAACTATACTATGTACTACAAGTAGATTCTAGAGAATATAGTGTTATCACAAAATTAAAGGAACTATACTATGTACTACAAGTAGATTCTAGAGAATATAGTGTTATCACAAAATTAAAGGAACTATACTGTGTACTACAAGTAGATTCTAGAGAATATAGTGTTATCACAAAATTAAAGGAACTATACTGTGTACTACAAGTAGATTCTAGAGAATATAGTGTTATCACAAAATTAAAGGAACTATACTGTGTACTACAAGTAGATTCTAGAGAATATAGTGTTATCACAAAATTAAAGGAACTATACTGTGTACTACAAGTAGATTCTAGAGAATATAGTGTTATCACAAAATTAAAGGAACTATACTATGTACTACAAGTAGATTCTAGAGAATATAGTGTTATCACAAAATTAAAGGAACTATACTGTATACTACAAAGTAGATTCTAGAGAATATAGTGTTATCACAAAATTAAAGGAACTATACTGTGTACTACAAGTAGATTCTAGAGAATATAGTGTTATCACAAAATTAAAGGAACTATACTGTGTACTACAAGTAGATTCTAGAGAATATAGTGTTATCACAAAATTAAAGGAACTATACTGTATACTACAAGTAGATTCTAGAGAATATAGTGTTATCACAAAATTAAAGGAACTATACTGTATACTACAAGTAGATTCTAGAGAATATAGTGTTATCACAAAATTAAAGGAACTATACTGTATACTACAAGTAGATTCTAGAGAATATAGTGTTATCACAAAATTAAAGGAACTATACTGTATACTACAAGTAGATTCTAGAGAATATAGTGTTATCACAAAATTAAAGGAACTATACTGTGTACTACAAGTAGATTCTAGAGAATATAGTGTTATCACAAAATTAAAGGAACTATACTGTGTACTACAAGTAGATTCTAGAGAATATAGTGTTATCACAAAATTAAAGGAACTATACTATGTACTACAAGTAGATTCTAGAGAATATAGTGTTATCACAAAATTAAAGGAACTATACTGTGTACTACAAGTAGATTCTAGAGAATATAGTGTTATCACAAAATTAAAGGAACTATACTGTGTACTACAAGTAGATTCTAGAGAATATAGTGTTATCACAAAATTAAAGGAACTATACTGTGTACTACAAGTAGATTCTAGAGAATATAGTGTTATCACAAAATTAAAGGAACTATACTGTGTACTACAAGTAGATTCTAGAGAATATAGTGTTATCACAAAATTAAAGGAACTATACTGTGTACTACAAGTAGATTCTAGAGAATATAGTGTTATCACAAAATTAAAGGAACTATACTGTGTACTACAAGTAGATTCTAGAGAATATAGTGTTATCACAAAATTAAAGGAACTATACTATGTACTACAAGTAGATTCTAGAGAATATAGTGTTATCACAAAATTAAAGGAACTATACTGTGTACTACAAGTAGATTCTAGAGAATATAGTGTTATCACAAAATTAAAGGAACTATACTGTGTACTACAAGTAGATTCTAGAGAATATAGTGTTATCACAAAATTAAAGGAACTATACTGTGTACTACAAGTAGATTCTAGAGAATATAGTGTTATCACAAAATTAAAGGAACTATACTATGTACTACAAGTAGATTCTAGAGAATATAGTGTTATCACAAAATTAAAGGAACTATACTGTGTACTACAAGTAGATTCTAGAGAATATAGTGTTATCACAAAATTAAAGGAACTATACTGTGTACTACAAGTAGATTCTAGAGAATATAGTGTTATCACAAAATTAAAGGAACTATACTATGTACTACAAGTAGATTCTAGAGAATATAGTGTTATCACAAAATTAAAGGAACTATACTATGTACTACAAGTAGATTCTAGAGAATATAGTGTTATCACAAAATTAAAGGAACTATACTGTGTACTACAAGTAGATTCTAGAGAATATAGTGTTATCACAAAATTAAAGGAACTATACTATGTACTACAAGTAGATTCTAGAGAATATAGTGTTATCACAAAATTAAAGGAACTATACTATGTACTACAAGTAGATTCTAGAGAATATAGTGTTATCACAAAATTAAAGGAACTATACTATGTACTACAAGTAGATTCTAGAGAATATAGTGTTATCACAAAATTAAAGGAACTATACTATGTACTACAAGTAGATTCTAGAGAATATAGTGTTATCACAAAATTAAAGGAACTATACTGTGTACTACAAGTAGATTCTAGAGAATATAGTGTTATCACAAAATTAAAGGAACTATACTGTGTACTACAAGTAGATTCTAGAGAATATAGTGTTATCACAAAATTAAAGGAACTATACTGTATACTACAAGTAGATTCTAGAGAATATAGTGTTATCACAAAATTAAAGGAACTATACTGTGTACTACAAGTAGATTCTAGAGAATATAGTGTTATCACAAAATTAAAGGAACTATACTGTGTACTACAAGTAGATTCTAGAGAATATAGTGTTATCACAAAATTAAAGGAACTATACTGTGTACTACAAGTAGATTCTAGAGAATATAGTGTTATCACAAAATTAAAGGAACTATACTGTGTACTACAAGTAGATTCTAGAGAATATAGTGTTATCACAAAATTAAAGGAACTATACTATGTACTACAAGTAGATTCTAGAGAATATAGTGTTATCACAAAATTAAAGGAACTATACTGTGTACTACAAGTAGATTCTAGAGAATATAGTGTTATCACAAAATTAAAGGAACTATACTGTGTACTACAAGTAGATTCTAGAGAATATAGTGTTATCACAAAATTAAAGGAACTATACTGTGTACTACAAGTAGATTCTAGAGAATATAGTGTTATCACAAAATTAAAGGAACTATACTATGTACTACAAGTAGATTCTAGAGAATATAGTGTTATCACAAAATTAAAGGAACTATACTGTGTACTACAAGTAGATTCTAGAGAATATAGTGTTATCACAAAATTAAAGGAACTATACTATGTACTACAAGTAGATTCTAGAGAATATAGTGTTATCACAAAATTAAAGGAACTATACTGTGTACTACAAGTAGATTCTAGAGAATATAGTGTTATCACAAAATTAAAGGAACTATACTATGTACTACAAGTAGATTCTAGAGAATATAGTGTTATCACAAAATTAAAGGAACTATACTATGTACTACAAGTAGATTCTAGAGAATATAGTGTTATCACAAAATTAAAGGAACTATACTGTGTACTACAAGTAGATTCTAGAGAATATAGTGTTATCACAAAATTAAAGGAACTATACTGTGTACTACAAGTAGATTCTAGAGAATATAGTGTTATCACAAAATTAAAGGAACTATACTGTGTACTACAAGTAGATTCTAGAGAATATAGTGTTATCACAAAATTAAAGGAACTATACTGTATACTACAAGTAGATTCTAGAGAATATAGTGTTATCACAAAATTAAAGGAACTATACTATGTACTACAAGTAGATTCTAGAGAATATAGTGTTATCACAAAATTAAAGGAACTATACTGTGTACTACAAGTAGATTCTAGAGAATATAGTGTTATCACAAAATTAAAGGAACTATACTGTGTACTACAAGTAGATTCTAGAGAATATAGTGTTATCACAAAATTAAAGGAACTATACTATGTACTACAAGTAGATTCTAGAGAATATAGTGTTATCACAAAATTAAAGGAACTATACTATGTACTACAAGTAGATTCTAGAGAATATAGTGTTATCACAAAATTAAAGGAACTATACTATGTACTACAAGTAGATTCTAGAGAATATAGTGTTATCACAAAATTAAAGGAACTATACTATGTACTACAAGTAGATTCTAGAGAATATAGTGTTATCACAAAATTAAAGGAACTATACTATGTACTACAAGTAGATTCTAGAGAATATAGTGTTATCACAAAATTAAAGGAACTATACTGTGTACTACAAGTAGATTCTAGAGAATATAGTGTTATCACAAAATTAAAGGAACTATACTATGTACTACAAGTAGATTCTAGAGAATATAGTGTTATCACAAAATTAAAGGAACTATACTATGTACTACAAGTAGATTCTAGAGAATATAGTGTTATCACAAAATTAAAGGAACTATACTATGTACTACAAGTAGATTCTAGAGAATATAGTGTTATCACAAAATTAAAGGAACTATACTATGTACTACAAGTAGATTCTAGAGAATATAGTGTTATCACAAAATTAAAGGAACTATACTGTGTACTACAAGTAGATTCTAGAGAATATAGTGTTATCACAAAATTAAAGGAACTATACTATGTACTACAAGTAGATTCTAGAGAATATAGTGTTATCACAAAATTAAAGGAACTATACTATGTACTACAAGTAGATTCTAGAGAATATAGTGTTATCACAAAATTAAAGGAACTATACTGTGTACTACAAGTAGATTCTAGAGAATATAGTGTTATCACAAAATTAAAGGAACTATACTGTGTACTACAAGTAGATTCTAGAGAATATAGTGTTATCACAAAATTAAAGGAACTATACTGTGTACTACAAGTAGATTCTAGAGAATATAGTGTTATCACAAAATTAAAGGAACTATACTGTGTACTACAAGTAGATTCTAGAGAATATAGTGTTATCACAAAATTAAAGGAACTATACTACTACAAGTAGATTCTAGAGAATATAGTGTTATCACAAAATTAAAGGAACTATACTGTAGTAGATTCTAGAGAATATAGTGTTATCACAAAATTAAAGGAACTATACTGTGTACTACAAGTAGATTCTAGAGAATATAGTGTTATCACAAAATTAAAGGAACTATACTGTGTACTACAAGTAGATTCTAGAGAATATAGTGTTATCACAAAATTAAAGGAACTATACTGTGTACTACAAGTAGATTCTAGAGAATATAGTGTTATCACAAAATTAAAGGAACTATACTGTGTACTACAAGTAGATTCTAGAGAATATAGTGTTATCACAAAATTAAAGGAACTATACTGTGTACTACAAGTAGATTCTAGAGAATATAGTGTTATCACAAAATTAAAGGAACTATACTGTGTACTACAAGTAGATTCTATAGAATATAGTGTTATCACAAAATTAAAGGAACTATACTATGTACTACAAGTAGATTCTAGAGAATATAGTGTTATCACAAAATTAAAGGAACTATACTGTGTACTACAAGTAGATTCTAGAGAATATAGTGTTATCACAAAATTAAAGGAACTATACTGTGTACTACAAGTAGATTCTAGAGAATATAGTGTTATCACAAAATTAAAGGAACTATACTGTGTACTACAAGTAGATTCTAGAGAATATAGTGTTATCACAAAATTAAAGGAACTATACTATGTACTACAAGTAGATTCTAGAGAATATAGTGTTATCACAAAATTAAAGGAACTATACTATGTACTACAAGTAGATTCTAGAGAATATAGTGTTATCACAAAATTAAAGGAACTATACTATGTACTACAAGTAGATTCTAGAGAATATAGTGTTATCACAAAATTAAAGGAACTATACTGTGTACTACAAGTAGATTCTAGAGAATATAGTGTTATCACAAAATTAAAGGAACTATACTATGTACTACAAGTAGATTCTAGAGAATATAGTGTTATCACAAAATTAAAGGAACTATACTATGTACTACAAGTAGATTCTAGAGAATATAGTGTTATCACAAAATTAAAGGAACTATACTATGTACTACAAGTAGATTCTAGAGAATATAGTGTTATCACAAAATTAAAGGAACTATACTATGTACTACAAGTAGATTCTAGAGAATATAGTGTTATCACAAAATTAAAGGAACTATACTATGTACTACAAGTAGATTCTAGAGAATATAGTGTTATCACAAAATTAAAGGAACTATACTGTGTACTACAAGTAGATTCTAGAGAATATAGTGTTATCACAAAATTAAAGGAACTATACTGTGTACTACAAGTAGATTCTAGAGAATATAGTGTTATCACAAAATTAAAGGAACTATACTATGTACTACAAGTAGATTCTAGAGAATATAGTGTTATCACAAAATTAAAGGAACTATACTGTGTACTACAAGTAGATTCTAGAGAATATAGTGTTATCACAAAATTAAAGGAACTATACTGTGTACTACAAGTAGATTCTAGAGAATATAGTGTTATCACAAAATTAAAGGAACTATACTGTGTACTACAAGTAGATTCTAGAGAATATAGTGTTATCACAAAATTAAAGGAACTATACTATGTACTACAAGTAGATTCTAGAGAATATAGTGTTATCACAAAATTAAAGGAACTATACTGTGTACTACAAGTAGATTCTAGAGAATATAGTGTTATCACAAAATTAAAGGAACTATACTATGTACTACAAGTAGATTCTAGAGAATATAGTGTTATCACAAAATTAAAGGAACTATACTGTGTACTACAAGTAGATTCTAGAGAATATAGTGTTATCACAAAATTAAAGGAACTATACTATGTACTACAAGTAGATTCTAGAGAATATAGTGTTATCACAAAATTAAAGGAACTATACTATGTACTACAAGTAGATTCTAGAGAATATAGTGTTATCACAAAATTAAAGGAACTATACTGTGTACTACAAGTAGATTCTAGAGAATATAGTGTTATCACAAAATTAAAGGAACTATACTGTGTACTACAAGTAGATTCTAGAGAATATAGTGTTATCACAAAATTAAAGGAACTATACTGTGTACTACAAGTAGATTCTAGAGAATATAGTGTTATCACAAAATTAAAGGAACTATACTATGTACTACAAGTAGATTCTAGAGAATATAGTGTTATCACAAAATTAAAGGAACTATACTGTGTACTACAAGTAGATTCTAGAGAATATAGTGTTATCACAAAATTAAAGGAACTATACTATGTACTACAAGTAGATTCTAGAGAATATAGTGTTATCACAAAATTAAAGGAACTATACTGTGTACTACAAGTAGATTCTAGAGAATATAGTGTTATCACAAAATTAAAGGAACTATACTGTGTACTACAAGTAGATTCTAGAGAATATAGTGTTATCACAAAATTAAAGGAACTATACTGTATACTACAAGTAGATTCTAGAGAATATAGTGTTATCACAAAATTAAAGGAACTATACTGTGTACTACAAGTAGATTCTAGAGAATATAGTGTTATCACAAAATTAAAGGAACTATACTGTGTACTACAAGTAGATTCTAGAGAATATAGTGTTATCACAAAATTAAAGGAACTATACTATGTACTACAAGTAGATTCTAGAGAATATAGTGTTATCACAAAATTAAAGGAACTATACTGTGTACTACAAGTAGATTCTAGAGAATATAGTGTTATCACAAAATTAAAGGAACTATACTGTATACTACAAGTAGATTCTAGAGAATATAGTGTTATCACAAAATTAAAGGAACTATACTATGTACTACAAGTACAAGAATATAGTGTTATTTAAAGGAACTATACTGAGAATATTCTAGAGAATATAGTGTTATCACAAAATTAAAGGAACTATACTGTGTACTACAAGTAGATTCTAGAGAATATAGTGTTATCACAAAATTAAAGGAACTATACTGTATACTACAAGTAGATTCTAGAGAATATAGTGTTATCACAAAATTAAAGGAACTATACTGTGTACTACAAGTAGATTCTAGAGAATATAGTGTTATCACAAAATTAAAGGAACTATACTGTGTACTACAAGTAGATTCTAGAGAATATAGTGTTATCACAAAATTAAAGGAACTATACTGTGTACTACAAGTAGATTCTAGAGAATATAGTGTTATCACAAAATTAAAGGAACTATACTGTGTACTACAAGTAGATTCTAGAGAATATAGTGTTATCACAAAATTAAAGGAACTATACTATGTACTACAAGTAGATTCTAGAGAATATAGTGTTATCACAAAATTAAAGGAACTATACTATGTACTACAAGTAGATTCTAGAGAATATAGTGTTATCACAAAATTAAAGGAACTATACTGTGTACTACAAGTAGATTCTAGAGAATATAGTGTTATCACAAAATTAAAGGAACTATACTGTGTACTACAAGTAGATTCTAGAGAATATAGTGTTATCACAAAATTAAAGGAACTATACTGTGTACTACAAGTAGATTCTAGAGAATATAGTGTTATCACAAAATTAAAGGAACTATACTATGTACTACAAGTAGATTCTAGAGAATATAGTGTTATCACAAAATTAAAGGAACTATACTGTGTACTACAAGTAGATTCTAGAGAATATAGTGTTATCACAAAATTAAAGGAACTATACTATGTACTACAAGTAGATTCTAGAGAATATAGTGTTATCACAAAATTAAAGGAACTATACTGTGTACTACAAGTAGATTCTAGAGAATATAGTGTTATCACAAAATTAAAGGAACTATACTATGTACTACAAGTAGATTCTAGAGAATATAGTGTTATCACAAAATTAAAGGAACTATACTATGTACTACAAGTAGATTCTAGAGAATATAGTGTTATCACAAAATTAAAGGAACTATACTGTGTACTACAAGTAGATTCTAGAGAATATAGTGTTATCACAAAATTAAAGGAACTATACTATGTACTACAAGTAGATTCTAGAGAATATAGTGTTATCACAAAATTAAAGGAACTATACTATGTACTACAAGTAGATTCTAGAGAATATAGTGTTATCACAAAATTAAAGGAACTATACTATGTACTACAAGTAGATTCTAGAGAATATAGTGTTATCACAAAATTAAAGGAACTATACTATGTACTACAAGTAGATTCTAGAGAATATAGTGTTATCACAAAATTAAAGGAACTATACTATGTACTACAAGTAGATTCTAGAGAATATAGTGTTATCACAAAATTAAAGGAACTATACTATGTACTACAAGTAGATTCTAGAGAATATAGTGTTATCACAAAATTAAAGGAACTATACTGTATACTACAAGTAGATTCTAGAGAATATAGTGTTATCACAAAATTAAAGGAACTATACTATGTACTACAAGTAGATTCTAGAGAATATAGTGTTATCACAAAATTAAAGGAACTATACTATGTACTACAAGTAGATTCTAGAGAATATAGTGTTATCACAAAATTAAAGGAACTATACTGTGTACTACAAGTAGATTCTAGAGAATATAGTGTTATCACAAAATTAAAGGAACTATACTGTGTACTACAAGTAGATTCTAGAGAATATAGTGTTATCACAAAATTAAAGGAACTATACTGTGTACTACAAGTAGATTCTAGAGAATATAGTGTTATCACAAAATTAAAGGAACTATACTGTGTACTACAAGTAGATTCTAGAGAATATAGTGTTATCACAAAATTAAAGGAACTATACTGTATACTACAAGTAGATTCTAGAGAATATAGTGTTATCACAAAATTAAAGGAACTATACTGTGTACTACAAGTAGATTCTAGAGAATATAGTGTTATCACAAAATTAAAGGAACTATACTGTGTACTACAAGTAGATTCTAGAGAATATAGTGTTATCACAAAATTAAAGGAACTATACTATGTACTACAAGTAGATTCTAGAGAATATAGTGTTATCACAAAATTAAAGGAACTATACTGTGTACTACAAGTAGATTCTAGAGAATATAGTGTTATCACAAAATTAAAGGAACTATACTGTATACTACAAGTAGATTCTAGAGAATATAGTGTTATCACAAAATTAAAGGAACTATACTGTGTACTACAAGTAGATTCTAGAGAATATAGTGTTATCACAAAATTAAAGGAACTATACTGTGTACTACAAGTAGATTCTAGAGAATATAGTGTTATCACAAAATTAAAGGAACTATACTGTGTACTACAAGTAGATTCTAGAGAATATAGTGTTATCACAAAATTAAAGGAACTATACTGTGTACTACAAGTAGATTCTAGAGAATATAGTGTTATCACAAAATTAAAGGAACTATACTGTGTACTACAAGTAGATTCTAGAGAATATAGTGTTATCACAAAATTAAAGGAACTATACTATGTACTACAAGTAGATTCTAGAGAATATAGTGTTATCACAAAATTAAAGGAACTATACTATGTACTACAAGTAGATTCTAGAGAATATAGTGTTATCACAAAATTAAAGGAACTATACTGTGTACTACAAGTAGATTCTAGAGAATATAGTGTTATCACAAAATTAAAGGAACTATACTATGTACTACAAGTAGATTCTAGAGAATATAGTGTTATCACAAAATTAAAGGAACTATACTGTGTACTACAAGTAGATTCTAGAGAATATAGTGTTATCACAAAATTAAAGGAACTATACTATGTACTACAAGTAGATTCTAGAGAATATAGTGTTATCACAAAATTAAAGGAACTATACTGTGTACTACAAGTAGATTCTAGAGAATATAGTGTTATCACAAAATTAAAGGAACTATACTGTGTACTACAAGTAGATTCTAGAGAATATAGTGTTATCACAAAATTAAAGGAACTATACTATGTACTACAAGTAGATTCTAGAGAATATAGTGTTATCACAAAATTAAAGGAACTATACTATGTACTACAAGTAGATTCTAGAGAATATAGTGTTATCACAAAATTAAAGGAACTATACTGTGTACTACAAGTAGATTCTAGAGAATATAGTGTTATCACAAAATTAAAGGAACTATACTATGTACTACAAGTAGATTCTAGAGAATATAGTGTTATCACAAAATTAAAGGAACTATACTATGTACTACAAGTAGATTCTAGAGAATATAGTGTTATCACAAAATTAAAGGAACTATACTATGTACTACAAGTATATTCTAGAGAATATAGTGTTATCACAAAATTAAAGGAACTATACTGTGTACTACAAGTAGATTCTAGAGAATATAGTGTTATCACAAAATTAAAGGAACTATACTATGTACTACAAGTAGATTCTAGAGAATATAGTGTTATCACAAAATTAAAGGAACTATACTGTGTACTACAAGTAGATTCTAGAGAATATAGTGTTATCACAAAATTAAAGGAACTATACTGTGTACTACAAGTAGATTCTAGAGAATATAGTGTTATCACAAAATTAAAGGAACTATACTGTATACTACAAGTAGATTCTAGAGAATATAGTGTTATCACAAAATTAAAGGAACTATACTGTGTACTACAAGTAGATTCTAGAGAATATAGTGTTATCACAAAATTAAAGGAACTATACTGTGTACTACAAGTAGATTCTAGAGAATATAGTGTTATCACAAAATTAAAGGAACTATACTGTGTACTACAAGTAGATTCTAGAGAATATAGTGTTATCACAAAATTAAAGGAACTATACTATGTACTACAAGTAGATTCTAGAGAATATAGTGTTATCACAAAATTAAAGGAACTATACTGTACTACAAGTAGATTCTAGAGAATATAGTGTTATCACAAAATTAAAGGAACTATACTGTGTACTACAAGTAGATTCTAGAGAATATAGTGTTATCACAAAATTAAAGGAACTATACTATGTACTACAAGTAGATTCTAGAGAATATAGTGTTATCACAAAATTAAAGGAACTATACTGTGTACTACAAGTAGATTCTAGAGAATATAGTGTTATCACAAAATTAAAGGAACTATACTGTGTACTACAAGTAGATTCTAGAGAATATAGTGTTATCACAAAATTAAAGGAACTATACTGTGTACTACAAGTAGATTCTAGAGAATATAGTGTTATCACAAAATTAAAGGAACTATACTGTGTACTACAAGTAGATTCTAGAGAATATAGTGTTATCACAAAATTAAAGGAACTATACTGTGTACTACAAGTAGATTCTAGAGAATATAGTGTTATCACAAAATTAAAGGAACTATACTGTGTACTACAAGTAGATTCTAGAGAATATAGTGTTATCACAAAATTAAAGGAACTATACTATGTACTACAAGTAGATTCTAGAGAATATAGTGTTATCACAAAATTAAAGGAACTATACTGTGTACTACAAGTAGATTCTAGAGAATATAGTGTTATCACAAAATTAAAGGAACTATACTATGTACTACAAGTAGATTCTAGAGAATATAGTGTTATCACAAAATTAAAGGAACTATACTATGTACTACAAGTAGATTCTAGAGAATATAGTGTTATCACAAAATTAAAGGAACTATACTATGTACTACAAGTAGATTCTAGAGAATATAGTGTTATCACAAAATTAAAGGAACTATACTATGTACTACAAGTAGATTCTAGAGAATATAGTGTTATCACAAAATTAAAGGAACTATACTATGTACTACAAGTAGATTCTAGAGAATATAGTGTTATCACAAAATTAAAGGAACTATACTATGTACTACAAGTAGATTCTAGAGAATATAGTGTTATCACAAAATTAAAGGAACTATACTACAAGTAGTACTACAAGTAGATTCTAGAGAATATAGTGTTATCACAAAATTAAAGGAACTATACTGTGTACTACAAGTAGATTCTAGAGAATATAGTGTTATCACAAAATTAAAGGAACTATACTGTACTACAAGTAGATTCTAGAGAATATAGTGTTATCACAAAATTAAAGGAACTATACTGTATACTACAAGTAGATTCTAGAGAATATAGTGTTATCACAAAATTAAAGGAACTATACTGTGTACTACAAGTAGATTCTAGAGAATATAGTGTTATCACAAAATTAAAGGAACTATACTGTGTACTACAAGTAGATTCTAGAGAATATAGTGTTATCACAAAATTAAAGGAACTATACTGTGTACTCACAAGTAGATTCTAGAGAATATAGTGTTATCACAAAATTAAAGGAACTATACTGTGTACTACAAGTAGATTCCATAGAATATAGTGTTATCACAAAATTAAAGGAACTATACTATGTACTACAAGTAGATTCTAGAGAATATAGTGTTATCACAAAATTAAAGGAACTATACTATGTACTACAAGTAGATTCTAGAGAATATAGTGTTATCACAAAATTAAAGGAACTATACTATGTACTACAAGTAGATTCTAGAGAATATAGTGTTATCACAAAATTAAAGGAACTATACTATGTACTACAAGTAGATTCTAGAGAATATAGTGTTATCACAAAATTAAAGGAACTATACTATGTACTACAAGTAGATTCTAGAGAATATAGTGTTATCACAAAATTAAAGGAACTATACTATGTACTACAAGTAGATTCTAGAGAATATAGTGTTATCACAAAATTAAAGGAACTATACTATATACTACAAGTAGATTCTAGAGAATATAGTGTTATCACAAAATTAAAGGAACTATACTATGTACTACAAGTAGATTCTATAGAATATAGTGTTATCACAAAATTAAAGGAACTATACTGTGTACTACAAGTAGATTCTAGAGAATATAGTGTTATCACAAAATTAAAGGAACTATACTATGTACTACAAGTAGATTCTAGAGAATATAGTGTTATCACAAAATTAAAGGAACTATACTGTGTACTACAAGTAGATTCTAGAGAATATAGTGTTATCACAAAATTAAAGGAACTATACTATGTACTACAAGTAGATTCTAGAGAATATAGTGTTATCACAAAATTAAAGGAACTATACTGTATACTCACAAGTAGATTCTAGAGAATATAGTGTTATCACAAAATTAAAGGAACTATACTGTGTACTACAAGTAGATTCTAGAGAATATAGTGTTATCACAAAATTAAAGGAACTATACTGTATGTACTACAAGTAGATTCTAGAGAATATAGTGTTATCACAAAATTAAAGGAACTATACTATGTACTACAAGTAGATTCTAGAGAATATAGTGTTATCACAAAAATTAAAGGAACTATACTGTGTACTACAAGTGCAGATTCTAGAGAATATAGTGTTATCACAAAATTAAAGGAACTATACTATATACTACAAGTAGATTCTAGAGAATATAGTGTTATCACAAAATTAAAGGAACTATACTTGTGTACTCAACAAGTAGATTCTAGAGAATATAGTGTTATCACAAAATTAAAGGAACTATACTGTGTACTACAAGTAGATTCTAGAGAATATAGTGTTATCACAAAATTAAAGGAACTATACTATGTACCAACAAGTAGATTCTAGAGAATATAGTGTTATCACAAAATTAAAGGAACTATACTGTGTACTACAAGTAGATTCTAGAGAATATAGTGTTATCACAAAATTAAAGGAACTATACTATGTACTACAAGTAGATTCTAGAGAATATAGTGTTATCACAAAATTAAAGGAACTATACCGTGTACTACAAGTAGATTCTAGAGAATATAGTGTTATTACAAAATTAAAGGAACTATAACTATGTACCATTACAAGTAGATTCTAGAGAATATA